>NW_020200863.1:103830-106143 GCF_001531365.2 Cynara cardunculus var. scolymus
GGTAATGATGTAGGTTAAGTTTTCATCGGCCTCAGTTGCCTGAGCCGTGAGGGTGGCKATDGATTRGATTAGGATTTGGTTTCGTTGGGTGGCTAAGGATGATATGGTATTGTGTTGTTGGGTTACTGTTTGTTGGAGAATTTGGAGGCGGAATGAATTGGTTTGGGTTTGGGTATCTATTTGGTTTAGGTGGCGTTGGAGAATGGCAAGGGATTGGTGGAGGTCTAAGGTATCGGGTGAGGGTTGGTTTTCCGTAATCACTTGTACGAGGAGTTTAAGGACATCCAAGGACCGCGTCACTGTATCAACATAGGCTTAGAACTCAGCCTTTGTGACCAGATCAGCTATGGGGGTAACCCCTGCAGCAACAGATGCTGCAGGTTTGGCCTCTGTTCCTGAGGCGCCCTCTTGGCCTTGTGCGAAGGTAGGCCTCGAGAGACTTCTATCATGTCCTTGATAGCCTTCGAGAGAAGAACTATCTCGTGATGTTGGAACATCCTCTTCCTCTTCTTCAGCTTTAGAGGCTGAATAAGTGAAGCGGATGCGTGTCCCTTTTGGTAGATCAAATACCGAGGGGAGTGGTGCTAGAATTGAAGATCTCTCTGAATGATCAATGGGATCAATGTCAGAAGCAACGAATGCTTCTGTGTGTGTGAGGGGTTATGGCGAGCCCTGAGGCGAAGGGGCTCTTGTTTCTTCATCACCTCTCTGTTGAGATAGGGGTGATGGGATATGAGGTTCCTAGGCTTATTCATCTCCAGAGGCCCGAAGAATGGCCTCTGGATGGCTGTCTAGGGTTTGGGTGGGACTGGGTCGTCCTGTTTCAATACCCCTTTGGATTTGATCGCCAGGGGTAGTAGATGTGGTTGCCCTTTGGGTAGTAGGGTGGGGAATATTTTGGTAAAGGCCGGGGGAAGCACTAGCATCATCATCATCATCATCTTCATCATCCGATGAAGATGACGCAAGTGCTCCCTCGCTTGGAGGGGGGACGGCTCTAAGTGCTCCGGGGTAGCTGCCCTCGGTTCTTGGGACAGCATGAAGCGTTCATAGGATTGGCGTATCTCACTTGTCGATGGTATGACAGTGAGCATAGCCCGGGACAGTGGTTGGTTTGTGGTGTATCCTTCCTTCGATAGTGTTGGGCGATGTCCTTGCATCTTGTAGTTTGGGGTGAAAGGCTCCACAGCAGGTAGTCCGTGTTGCACCATCGCGTCCCCAATGAAAAGAGCATGGAAGCGGGGAAAGAGTACAGCAGATAGTGGCTTTCCTGCGACTTGAGGTTTGCACTTTTTGATCACGGCCGCATGAATCTCGTTGTAGATGTGGAAGGCATAGTCGAGATTAAGGTTGAAGAAAAGCCCATATATAATTGTCATTATGTTGAGATTTCCTTGGTCGAGTGAACCGAGCTTGCAGGTGAGGGAGCGGTTGAGGATGGAAAAGAACARATTCCACATTGGCGGGAGGAATTGTCTTTTGAAGTCTGATACATTTCACAGTTCACGATTGTACCCTAGCATCTTCACGAACCTTAGGATGTCGTCGGAGGAAGGTGGTTCGTCATATTGCGCGATCCCTAGTTCCTTTCTTGTGGGAATGCACAGAACTTTAGAAACTTTTGCTTGCGATATTTTTACCGAGCAAACCATGTCATTTGGAGCGTCTATGTCTCCCATTATTCCATGACTGGGAGGATCACACTCGCAGGTTTGCCAGCATTGTTGAACGTACTTTAAGGGTACGTTTGGGTTCACTAGAGTTAAGGCAGGGAGAAGGATACAGTTCTTGAAGAACTCAATCATTATCGCAAACCTGTCATCAAAAAGGGTGTTGCGGAGTTCAATCATGTGGGTATTGGGTTTCATGAGTAAGAAGACGATTGCGCGGCTGTCGGCGCCGGTGGATTGGATGCGACTGTCATTTTTGTTGGATTCATCTGAAGCAGAGGAGGCCATTTTTGATGAACTTGCAGGTCTTGAGTTCGTCGTAGTTTTGTTGTAAGTTTTGAAGGCGTAAAGAAGGTAAGAATGGTGGGGTGGGGGTGGAGGGGTGGGGCGGTGGTGGGATGGAGTGGTAAGGGAAACGTTTCTTTGATTATTATAATATAATAATCATGAAAATGTGTTTTATTGGATGAACGTGAGCCGTCTGGATAGGACATGCCATTAATGTAGTGGACACGTGTCAGCCTGGGGTAAGGGAGGGAAAATATTGAAACGGCTCATGGGGGACAGCCTGTATGGTGTCAGGCGCGTGGTTTTATAGACGTCATGAGGTATTTGAAATGAAGAGTCATTCCAAATAATATAT
>NW_020200864.1:0-3399 GCF_001531365.2 Cynara cardunculus var. scolymus
TAAAACATGATCAGGCTTTGACTCATCAACAAAACCTTCCGGTTGAGCAACATATACTTCTTTATTTGAGAAGACCATAAAGAAATGTTGTCTTGACGTCCATCTAATACATCGTGAAATTCTTGTGTGCAGCATACGCCAAGAACATCCTTATAGCTTTGATCCGTGCTACCGAGGCAAAAGTTTCATCGTAGTCAACACCTTCTTGCTGATTGTATCCTTTAGCGACAAGTCGGGACTTATTTCAAACAACTCCGTTTTCATCTTTCTTATTCTTGAAAACCCACTTTGTAACGATAATCGTCTTATTACGGGGACGCGAAACCAATCTCCAAACCTTTAAGGCTTCAAACTGATTCAGCTCATCTTGCATCGCTATTATCCAGTCCGGATCTGCTAAGGCTTCAAACACCTTAGATGGTTCAATATTACTTAAGAAAGTGGAATAAATACACTCATTTACAGAAGTAGACCGAGTACGAATAGAAGCAGTTGGATCACCAATAATTTGAGTTATTGGATGATCTCTGGTCCACTTTGTGCTATGAGGTAGGGGAATATACGAACTTTGATTAGAATTTTGATCAATATAGGGATTGGGGGAATTGTCCACAACAGGTTCAAGTAAAGGTTCATTATTTGGAACTAAGATAGGCTGGAAATCTGACTGAGGTAAGGTATTTTCATCTTAAACAATCGACACCTCTGGCAAATTAACATTTGAGCCCTCTTCACACTGAACTGGACAATCAGGAGTTTCCATTTCTATCTCTTCATCAACATCTTCTGTTTCTTCTTCAGTTTCAGTACTGGAAATCAACAGATGGATCAGATAACCGTTGTACAGATTGAACATCCCTGGWCAAATCATTTGAACTATCAAGTTTGTTATCAGATTAATCATCGTAAATTTTTTCAAATAATGCATCTAAATCAGAAAGTTTAGAATCTRAAAACTCATTARTATMTGCATTMCAYGAAGTATTAATTATCAGACCGGGTCCTGGACCGTTTTGTTCAGAAGCCACTTCAATCACTTCATTGAATGATACGTTAACACTCTCGTTAACAATTTTCTTCCTTTTGTTGTAGACCCTGTATGCAGTAGATGTTTTTGAGTATCCTATGAATACAGCTTCATCAGCCTTYGCAGCAAACTTACCTCTGTTCTCTCTGTCATTAAGAATGAAACACCTGCAACCAAATACTCGGAAGAATTTGATATTAGGTATTCTTTTATTTATAATCTCATAAGGAGTTTTATCAAACCTTTTATGAATGAGGGATCGGTTMTRGGTAAAACATGCAGTATCCACTACTTCAGCCCAAAGAAATAATGGAAGCATTGAACATTGTAAAAGTGTATGCGCYGCTTCCAYAAGAGTTCTRTTTTTGCGTTCAACRACACCATATTGTTTCGGTGTCCGGGCTRCAGAGAAGGTATGTGAGATACCATGAGATTCTAAGAATGAGCCAAGAATCTTGTTCTTGAATTCAGTTYYGTTATCAGTTCTGGTTTTCTGAACTGACAACTGTAGATTGACTTGAACATTCTTYAAGAAAGAAATAATAGTCTCAGCTGCTTCATCTTTTGACCTCAGAAAGTGAACCTATGTATATCTGGAATAGTCGTCAACAATGACTAGCACATACTTCTTCCCATTAATGCTTTGTACTCTCATAGGACCACAGAGATCCATATGAAGTAAATGAAGAGGAGGTTTGTGTGAAGCTTTCTTCAGTTTACTCAATTCACATGCACTGCAAACATGATCTTTATGAAACTTTAGATTTGGAATCCCTTTTACCAAGTTGTCACAAACCAACTTGTTCAAATTCTTGAAGTTAAGATATGAAAGACGCTAATGCCACATCAAGTTTTGCTGCAATGATGCCTTGGATATCAAGCAGACTTCAGTATCCACTTGTGTTTTGGATAGGTCAACTATGTAGAGGTTTGATGTTCTGACTCCAGCTAGTAGCTCCTTACCATCAGTAGTACGGATACTGCACTGGTTAGCTTTAAAACAAATTTCTAGATTTTTATCACAAAATTGACCTATACTAAAAAGATTATGTCCAAGTCCTTCGACATACGACACTTTCTTAATCTTTAAGTTTCCAGAAATTACGTCACCATATCCAAGGATAGGCGTGTATTGATCGTTACCAAACCTTACCATTCCTCCAAAAGATTCAACAAAATTAGCTAACAGCTCTTTTCTACCAGTCATGTGCTTAGAACATCCTGAGTCTAAGAACCACACATGCCGGTTTACCTGCACAGTGAATCAATTGGGTTTAGGTACCCATTTTATAATGGGTCCTTTTAGATTAGTCTTTGTTAGTGGTATATTATAAGTACCAAACCAACGTTCTTTGAAATTGATTTTGTTCTTCAAAGCAGATAAGGCAGAATGCATAATATGATGAGGTTTAAAAGAAGCAAAAGATGTAAACATTTCATCCCATCGACAAGGAGAACAATTTATTTTCCTTTTCTTAATATCAAACAATTCATTGACTAAATATCTTATTACAGTATTATTCAATGCAGAATTATTTAACAAACAATCAGCAGAACATTTCTTCTTATGTAGATTTGATGATATATCTGCAATTTTCACTTTCCAGACCTTCTTAAACTTCAATGCATTATCTGAAAACTGGAGAAATAAAATCATTAGCTTTAGATGAACGATGAATCCTTTGTTTCAAAATCTTTTCAGTAGGCTTCTTCAGTTTCTTCGAATTTCTTTTAGTTTTGTTTCTTTTATAATACCAATTTTCAAAAACAGGTTTTTTATTAAATCTCTTTTTATAATCTGAGGCACTTTCAGAATCCACAGTCATTTCATTTTTAACAATAAAATCCTCGTGACTGGGTAGTTCTTTTGAGAAATCAAACTGAGAAATCTCTTCATCTAAACAAACATCTTAATTCAAGATATCATAAAAATTTATTTCTTGATTTGAAACCTTTAAATCTTCTGATTCGAAAGTGTCACTCAAAGATTTTGAACATGAAAAGTATTCAGACTCCACTTGTTTCGCTTTAACTTTAGAATTTTCTAAATTTTCAATTTTATTTAGAAATTCTTGTTTTTGTTTATCAAAAGAAGGTTTTTCTTCATATAACATATTTTCCAACTGAACCACTTGTTTTTCCAAAATCAATGGTGGTGTATAAAGTTTTGGTTTAGCGGGTTTAAGTTCAAGTTCTGCTTTTAAGTAACTATGAAAATAATCAGTTGAAAGWGCAGGAACTTGTGTTTCATAACTTTYATYTAATTGAGAATAATCAAATGGAACTTGCATTTTGTCCTTTCTTTTTCTATTTAGATGTTCTTGTTTTTCAGCTTCATCAGAAGATCTTGTAAATTTGATTTGATATTCAGG
>NW_020200864.1:3444-8401 GCF_001531365.2 Cynara cardunculus var. scolymus
AATCAAGATATTCAAATTTATAAAGGGTTGGAGTATAAATAAAGCCTTTTTCAAGTAGTTTGGATTTTCATATCCTCACCCTTCCTGAGCATTAAAAAATCTTGTTTCAGACGGCTTGTTTAGAAAAATTGTTTGGTCAGCTTGCCCTCTCTTATATAACTTTTCTTCTTGAGCCTTCAGTTTTTCATTCAAAATTTTGATTTGAAGATTAAGCTTATTGATTTGAACAATTAAATCTTTGTTCACCAATTCTAAAGACCTATATTTTTCCTTAGAATCAGATAATTCAGTTTTTAAGATTTCTGATTTTTCATTAAAAGATTTTGATTCGAACAACAAAGATTGCGCCCAATCAAAATTTTCAGCATTTTCGTGAAAAAGTTTGATATATTTTTCTTTTTGCATTTCTAGATCTTTTTCAAGATTACTAGCATGTTCTCTTTCAGATTTTAATTGTTGTTAAAAACTTTGAAGTTTGAGCATCATCTTTTGCATCTGTTGGATGCAAGAGTTTTCCAATACCTCATCATTAGAATCAACATTCTCCTCCTCACATTCATCAGAAGAATCTGGTTCTGTTTTAGCCATCAGACATATATGGGCTACAGCTTCTGACTCCTCATCCTCATCAGTAAGATTGAGCTAGTGGTCATCTTCAGCCATTAATGCCTTTCCCACATCCTTTTGTTTTGATAGGAGAATTTATTTTTGTAGTAGTCGGTATTTTTCAATACCGACTTTCTACAATTGACAGCAAAATGTCCTAACTTGCCATAGTTGTAGCATTTAGTATTCTCATCTGCCACTCCTTTCACAAACTTTTTCTTTTCTTCTAGTTTCTTTTCATACTTCTTCTCGTACCTCTTTTATTCATACTTTTTCTTTTCTCCAAATTTATCCTTGAAATCATATTTAGATCCAGAAGAAATCTTTGATTGTTCGAATGCGGTTTCTTATGGAATTTCTTCTTAAAGGCTTTTGTCAGCATTACCATGGCCTGTTTGATCTCTTTCATTTTAGAGTCAGAGTCAGAACTATCACTGCTTTCACTTGATGATTCACTTGTCTGGATGACCTCTTTTACTTGCTTGCCAGACTTGTTATTATTCTTTTTTTTAGTTACAAAGTTCAAAGGATCACTGACTTCCTTTTCCTTTTTCTTCTTCAGATCTCTCACTTCTAAAACTTCTTCCTCATTTTGTTTCAGAGTTTCATAAACTTCATGTATATCAATAACAGATAAAGATTTATTGAATATGATATGATTTGCATAAGGTTTCCACTCTGGTTGTAGATTGCTGAGGAACTTGACATTAATTTCAATTTTAGACTTTGTAATTTCATTCAAAAGTCTTGTCAGACGATCATACACATCATCAAGGCTCTCAAATTCTCTGGCCTTGAATTCCTCATACGTAGTTATGCATTTTGTGATCTTTAACTGAGTTCACACCTTATAACCCATCATCATCTTTTCTATTTGCATCCACATGTTGTGTCCAGAAGCTTTATAGCTGTCAATGCTTGTATAGATATCATTAGTAAATGTTTGCATCATGTAAGATTTACATAATACATCAGCATGTGCTCTCTCTCTTTCTTCAGCAGTATATCTTGATTTTTCTTTCATGACTAATTCAGCTTGTATATTTTGTTCTGGAATAGTAGGAATTTCTCTCAGAATAACAGCTGGTCCTTTCAATAAAGATTCCATGATTAAGTCTCTAAGAAAATGTCTGTCCTGTTTGTCCCCTTTTTGTCTTTCAATGAAGTTCAGAAATCTGTCCCTCTATTAATTGTAGTCTCCTCTGAAGAGGACAGGTGGCTTGGTATCATTACCAATTTTCATTGCTTCTCTTAAGCTCATTTTATCTGATTTAACTGATATAGGATCTCTACAGTTCAAATTTTGATTTGAAGAATTAAAATCCAATAATATCTCAAAATTCATACACAAAAATCTCAACCATTCAACAGTGAGCAAAAATTTTAAAATCTTAGCCTTATTCGGATTAGAATCCAGACAAGTTTATCCGGATTAAGAGTCCAGACAACTAAGATTGTCAAAACTAAGTAAATCGCACAAGTTTATCCGGATTTGATATCCGAACACTTATCACTTCACAAAATTCAAACACTATCCAAATACGATCAATTCACACAAAGTCAACAAAAAGTCAACAAAAGTCAACAAAAGTCAACTAACAAATCCGATCAATTCAAATTGGGTCAAAATTAGAATAGTCAAACTATAATCCGATCAATCACAAAAGTCAAACTCACAATTTGTTCAATGAAAAAGTCAAATTCACAATATGTCAAATGATTAAACCGATTAACAACCACTTAGTCAAATTCCAATATTAAATTGAATATAAGCTCATGCGGATTAAGACTAAATCGCATATAGTACTAATCGGATTAAGCCTAAATCGCATACAATTCTAATCGGATTAAAACTAAATGGCATACAATTCTAATCGGATTAAGACTAAATAAATGGCTTACAATTCTAATCGGATTAAGACTAAATCGCATACAATTCTAATCGGATTAAGACTAAATCGTACATCCAGATTACTCAAATCGTACATCCATATTACTCAAAGAATTATGCGGATTCAACCAAAATCGATCAACAAACTCTCCGATTTATCTTTGATCACAAACACAAATTTTACCAAGTTTTCAACCAAAAATGGATCAAAACTCGAAAAAATTATGAATTTTGTAAGAACAGTCGGTTTACGAATTATCACCAATCCTTCAAAAACTCTTAAAAATTGATCAGATTGCAAAAATTGTGAATAACAGTTGTTCAGATCATCATCGCGTAAACAGTAATCAAGATTTTAACACCTAAAACACAAATTTAATGAGATTAGGGTAGAAAATTTGATGTTTTTGTGCGATATCCTCAAGAACACAAAGAACAGGCGACGAACAGTGCTAAAAATTAGAATTTTGTGTGAAAAATTCTCGAAAAATGTGTAAATCCTTCAATCAAATTTCTGCTACTTGCTCTGATACCAATTGTAATTCCCAAAATATCACCAAAATCAKATAATCTTCAATGAATAAGATGATCAATCTAGAGAGAGAATTTCACCCAAATGCTTTTGTATTAAGACTTGTAATGATTACAAAAATGATTAGTTCAACACTAATTACCCTATTTATACTATAAAGCATTAAAGGCTAAACTATTACAAAATAGGAGAAACTTGCTTGAATACAACATTAATGCACAACATTGAACGCAACAATTTTTGACCGTATAGTACTTCGAAAGGCCCCACTTGAATGGTAACTGTTATTGTAAGAAAACTCGATCAAAGGTAAGTGTCCTTTCCACGAACCACCAAAGTCGATAATACAAGCTCCTAACATGTTTTCAAGCATCTGAATCGTTCGTTCACTCTGGCAGTTAGTTTGCGGGTGATAAGCAGTACTTAACTTTATTTGTGACCCCATTTCTCTTTGAAAACTTTTCCAAAACATCGAAGTAAACCGACTGTCTCAGACCAATATAATCAATAACGGCATGCTGTCTCAAGTTACCACTTCATCAATATACAACTTTGCTAACCTTTCCAACGGATACGATTCTTTAATCGGTAAGAAATGAGCCGACTTTGACAATTGATCCACATTAACCCATATAGCATCTAAGCCCTTCGATGTTCTCTGCAATTTTGTTATGAAATCGATCATGATATGATCTCATTTCCAAATCGGAATTTCTAACGATCGTAATTTACCGAACGGTTTTTGATGCTCCACTTTAACCTGCAAACAAGCTAAACAACGCTCCACATATCAAGCGATATCTTTCTTCAAACTCAGCCACCAATAAAATTATCATAAGTCTTGATACATTTTGTTAGTACCCCGGATGAATAGCAAAGCGAGACTTGTTAGCCTCATTCAAAACTCTCACGTATATCACCCAAACGAGGTATCCAKATTCTATTTTCAAAACACATTAATTCMCGATCATTTTCACTAAGATAGATGACATACCTACGAGTCGTTCTCATTTCAAATTTTCTTCTTTCAGAGCTTCGATCTGACATTTCTTTAACTCTTCAAAAATATTTGGTAAAAACTTAGCTCGTAAGTGATAGGTGTCGAGTCCGGCAAATAACAAAATTTATGAAAATAAGCCTATTATCTCTAAAACACACTTGTGATAGCGATAAGTAGGGTCGTCTCCTCAGGGACTCGGTGTTAACCGTGTGCAAATTCATTAACAATAAAACACTATATATAAAAAAGGGGGGGTTGGAATTTCAACTAATCTAAGCATAAAATTAAATTAAAATTTTAGACAATAGAAAATTAAATCTAGTAATGAGCAACAATCAACTAATTCTTTGGACTGCATATCATCGACTCATTTAAATAAATACTTTCTTGAAAGAATTCAGTTTGGCGTGAACATTCAACACGCGTCAATGCCTCATTTGTTACAAAAGCACGATTAGCATAAAATGCTTTAACAACTAATCTCTAATTAGCTAATCTCGTCTAGTCAAGGACTTGGAGTTCAATCGCTAATTGCATTAAGATCAACAAATACCAAACCTAACCAACAATCGGACGTCGATTATTTGGGTTAGATTGTACAACCTTACGATACTTGCAACTAACACACGCGTCAATTGAGTATTGGTTGCTACTCGAAGAAATCTAAGAACAATTACATATTCAAAAACTCCTCTAGCATAACGAGTTCAAATCAAAAAAAGCAAGGGATCCAACTCACAAATTCCAACTTAAAATGAATAGGACTGAAACTCAAAGACTGTACAAATGAATTCAATTAATTGTGGAACAAAATTGAGTCTCAACTCATCCAAACTTCAAGTCAATTATATACTCATTGCTAGAAATTAAAAGATTAGCTACTCATGTCCAAAATATGTAAACTGACCTACTGATTGAAATCGAGAAT
>NW_020200864.1:8801-11411 GCF_001531365.2 Cynara cardunculus var. scolymus
TAGCTTATGCCTTCCTTCTCGACTTCCTTTTCTGCTTTCAATCGACAGCCCCTTTGCTGTCCTCTTCGATTACAGCCTCTCCTGATTTATGCTTTTCCTCCTCTTCCTTTTTTTAAAAATTCCCAAATTGATAGCTTTAATCGCACCTCCATCTCTCGTCGCTGCCCACGATCTCCCGTCTCTACCCACGTTTGGCTGATGCACGATCTCCCGATTTCTCTCTCGCTGCCCACGTCTCCCTCGTCTCTCTCTCGATCGATTTCTAGTCTGGGCAGCAGCCTTGGGCTGCTTCTGTTTCTTCTTCTTCTTCTTCTTCTTCTTCTTCTTCTTCTTCTTTTCTTTTTGTTCACGGGCTACTGTTATGGGTAGCAACCTTGGGCTGCTGTTTGGACCAAAAAAAAACACATAATCAACACATTTTTCTCAACTTTAATGGTCTCATATAGTTAGATTATCTTAAACTAAATTGGCCCTTTTTTAAGCATATATTTAACATTAATTGTAAGGTACTTTGACGTAAAAATGTATTAATTTGCACTTATCAAATTCCCCCACACTTAGATCATTGTCCGTCTCGGCAATGACTTAAGTTAACACGTAGTTATAAAAATCGAATCTAACGAGAATGTCAATACATATAGCATATCATGAGTTTGAGATTTGCAACAAAGCATTAAAAAGAGGATGCACACGCAATCAAGTAGACACAAACTAATCTCGAGAACTCTCACGAATGGGATTAACAAAGCAACACTCGATTCACTCCTTGGGTTAAAGTGTATCGCTCAAATCGTCACTACACTGACATGTATCTACCATAGGCTTGTAAAACCTCTCACTCTCTACTACTTGGATAAAATACATGCTTATAAATCAAAAGGTCTTAAAAGGTGTAACAAAAAACAAGGCTTGGGGTACGGTAGGGAGTTATATAAGAAAAGTGACTAAGACCTAACACCAACGGAGAATCCGGCTACTCAACCACACTATATTTATTTTTATTTTTATTTTTTTCATAAAGGACTTTTGTATATATCTTTGAAGCTCATTCCTTTTCGGACGATAGGGAATAGAGATAGAACGCTTATATTCAACCGTGTCGTCATTTTCGTCGTCTATTTTTTTTATTGACGACGCAATTTTGCTCTTCACATATATATATATATATATATATATTTTCTTTTTGAATTTTTCTCTTCTTTTTCATTCATTCTTCCGTTTCATTTTTTCCAATTTTTTTTAAGTATTCTCCAACATATAAATACAAAATTTTTTGAGCATACAGGAAAACCGGGACTACTCCATTGGTGATTGGTCGGGTGAGTTGTGTTTGGATTAGTTCATGATGTGGGTGACAAAGGAAATAGGCTAAGGCTCAAAGTGGTGTGCAAAAGGGATAATCACATCATAAARGGGTAGGCTTAAGGTTAGTGGTTTAACATAAAAATGAGCAAACGATGGCCTTTATCATGTTTATTAGCATGCAAATATCATGTAGTCTTAAGGAGAGAAAGATCAAGTTCTAGAGATGCATATCTAGGAATGACRCAATCACACAAGAAATGAATTTGAGACTAATATCAAGTATTTAGTCTAAATAAGCTCAAAGTTTCACGGTGTTCAGAACTAGCTCAAGAGATTAGCAATAGTCTACTTTGACCGATACGCTACCATTAATCGACTCTAAGTGCTGTCAATCAAGCTCAATCATGCTATACATGCATCCAAACTCATCGTCATCAACAATTTAAGCTCAATAAAAGCATGCTAACACATTGTCAAAATGGACAAAGATCCTCATTTAAGCACAGAATTTGCAAAAAGCAAAAATTTTGACCCCTAAAACCATTTATATACCCATTTCATGCAAATAACCCCCACCCCCACACTTAATTCATACATTGTCCTCAAGGTATGCAATAAGTAGAGGACACTCTAAGTAATGAAGGAAAAAGAGCAGAAAACTCCCMTGATTTGGTGAGTGACCTCCCAATGTAAGAATMCGTGGATATGGGTGTGTCTCTTTAAGCGTCCAATATCCGGGGCAAACCTTAGAACATAGAAATCCAAGAGTGAAATTGAGAATCTAAAAGCAAACTAAATAACTGAAAGCAATAAATAAAGAGAAATGGAAATTCGTGGGTTGCCTCCCACGCAGCGCCTTTCTTTTATGTCTTTGGCTAGACCATACTCAGTTCAATTCTTGTAGCTTGGCGTGTCCAAAGCTACCCTCTCTAAATCCCCTCCATCAAAGCCTTCATAGAACGGCTTTAGCCTATGGCCGTTAACTTTGAAAATCTGCCCCGTAGATAGACTTTATATCTCTACTGCACCATGCTCAAAAACGGTTAAAACAACAAAAGGTCCTATCCATTTGGACCTTAACTTACCGGGAAATAAMTTTAATCTAGAATGATATAGGAGAACTTTCTGACCTTTAGTGAAAGACTTACGTGAAATACGAGAGTCATGGAACGCCTTGGTCTTCGCCTTATAGATGCGAGCATTTTCGTAGGCATCGTTCCGTATCTCCTCTAACTCTTGAATTTGAAGCTTCCTATGTGATCCCGCTTCATCCAAATCCATATTGCACGTCTTCACCGCCCAATA
>NW_020200864.1:13136-24257 GCF_001531365.2 Cynara cardunculus var. scolymus
CATGAAGTGACATTTTTCATAATTTAAAACCAAATTAGTTTCAATGCACCTCTTTAAAATTTTGGTCAATTTATCTAAGCATGAACTAAACGAATCACCATAAACTGTGAAATCGTCCATAAAAACCTCAATAATATTTTCTACATATTCTGAAAATATACTCACCATACATCGTTGGAATGTCGCCAGTGCATTGCAAAGACCGAAAAGCATCCTCTGGTAGGCAAATGTACCGAAGGGGCAGGTGAACATGGTCTTATCTTGGTCTTCTCTCGCCACCGGTATCTGATGAAAACCTGAATAACCGTCCAAAAAACAATAGTGAGTACGACCGGCTAACCTTTCTAACATTTGGTCTATGAATGGAAGGAGAAAATGGTCTTTCCTAGTCGATGAATGAAGCTTACGATAATCAATACATACTCTCCACCCGTTTTGAACACAGGTGGGCACTAACTCACCTTCGGCATTCTCTACCACAGTAATGCCAGTCTTCTTAGGAACTACCTGGACCGGGCTTACCCACTTGCTGTCAGAGATTGGGTAGATCATATTGGCGTCCAAAAGCTTGAGTATCTCCTTCTTGACAACTTCCATTATCGGTGGGTTCAACCTCCTTTGTGCCTCTCGGAATGGCTTGTATTCTTCCTCTAATAGAATCTTGTGCTGGCAAAGTGAGGGACTAAGGCCCTTGATGTCGGCGATGGTCCATCCAATCGCCCTCTTGTGCTCCTTCAAAACATCCACAAGCTCTCTTTCTTCCTTCGGTGATAGTGTGGCAGATATGATCACCGGAAGGGTCTCTTTATCTCCCAAGTAGGCGTACTTCAGATGATGTGGTAGCGTCTTCAATTCTAGCTCGGGTGCCTGTTCAACAGAAGGCAAAAGTCTAGTGTGAGATATAGGCAAATCTATTTTAGAGACTTCATACCTTGGCTTTTGTACTCGCCCTTTCTACATCCAAGACACCAATTATGCAAAATCATCATCAAAACTTTCATTTGTTAAATCCCTGTCTAGAATCACTTCTAACACATCCTCATTAGATAGATCAAACATAGTATCAGATAAAGACTCGATAATATCAACAAATCATAAAGACGAAACATCACTCGGATATCGCATGGCATCATATATATTAAATTTAATCATCTCGCCATCGAATTCCATGGTCAAACTACCACTATGGACGTCTATCTCAGTCTTAGAGGTTTTCAAAAATGGTCTACCTAGCAAAAGCATACCGGCATTGGAGGCATTTTTCTCCTCCATATCTATTACATAAAAATATGCCGGAAAGACCAATTCATTTACTTGAACAAGCACGTCCTCTAATACCCCTTTAGGGTAGACAATAGACCTATCCGCTAATTAGATTACCACACCGGTTGGCTTGAGGGGCCCTACATCCAAAGATGAGTAGATGGCATATGGCATAACATTAATTGATGCCCCTAAGTCCAACATGGCTTGATTTACTGAGACATTGCCTACCTTACATGGTATGGTAAACATGCCCGGGTCTTTACACTTAGGTGATAACTGTTTTTGCAAAACAGCGGACACATTTTGACTCATGCTTATCTTTTCATTACCCTTTAGTTTCCTTTTATTAGTACAAAGTTCTTTCAAAAACTTAGCATATCTAGGAACTTGCTTAATTGCATCTAATAAAGGGATGTTTACCTGAACTTTTCAGAATGTGTAAAGGATCTCCTTCTCTTCGCTCTCCCACTTTGTCTTCTCGAACCGGCTCGGGAATGGCGGTGCTTGAACTATCACTTCGGGTGTCCTCTTCTTTGACTCCTCTTCTTTGACATCCTTTGCACCCAAAGTGGATGTCTTGACCTCTAACTCTTCTACTTCCTCGTGAACCTTTTCTTTCTTCTTCTTTACAACCTCTTGAAGCTCCTTTCCGCTTCTCAAAGTGACARCACTCACATTTGCCTCCGGATTCATCTCCGTTTGAGACGGCAATTTACCTTTGTTTGCTAATTGGCCAACGGTGGCCTGAAGGTCTTGAATACTTGCCTGAGTTTCCTGTTGAAATTTCACCATGTTAGCAGCCATAGACTTAACTACATCCTCTAGTGACATACCTGAGCCACTAGGAGCTTGCGGTGACACTTGATGTTGATGTTGGGAACTCGACTGAAATGGTTCCTTTGGTTGATGTTGTTGCTGAAAGCCCGACGGTGCTTGGAATTGTTGAGGTTGAAACTGTTGAGGTGGCTGGAATGAACCTCTTTACTGAAATTGCTGGCCTTGTCCTTGTCCTTCCCTCAGGGCATAGCTCAGATTCGGATGTTGCCTCCAACCAGGGTTGTATGTGCTCGAGAAAGGGTCAGGAGCCCGCTTGCTTGAATTCTGAAAGTTGTCACCCCCAATGGCGTTCACTTGCTCTTCTTCTTCATGTAAAATCGGGCATGCATCGGTGGGGTGTGCCACTGACGAGCAAAATCCACATGCCTTGACTTGAGGCATATTACCCATGGCAAGCTGTTTAACAAGGTTAGTCAAATCAGTTATTTTAGTTTCTAAATATTTAACATGTACCTCACTAGCACCCCGGCCAATGTCACTCTGTACTTCAAATTTCTTGGAGTTTTCCGCCATGGTGTCTATCAAAGTCCTCGCTTGAGTTGGCATCTTGTTCACTATAGCTCCTCCACTCGCGGCATCCATCATCTTTCTTTCCATCGGTAGCAAACCTTCATAAAAATATTGAATTAGTAATTCATCAGAAATTCCATGTTGAGGACAACTTACACAAAGGCGCTTGAAGCGCTCCCAATACTTGTATAAAGACTCCATGTCCTTCTGCTTGGTCCCACATATCTCTGTTCTAAGCCCGGAGGCTTTGGATGCGGGAAAGTACTTGTCGAGGAATGTTCTCGCCATTTGCGCCCAAGTGGTGATGGATCCCGGCGGTAAGTAGAAAAGCCACTCCCTAGCTGCGTCAACTAGGGAGAATGGAAATGCCTTCAGCTTGAGATTCTCCATTGTCGTGCCTTGTGGCTTCATCCCCAAGCACACCATGTGGAACTCGGTCATATGCTTGTACGGGTCTTCGTTAGCTAAACCATGAAAACAAGGTAGTAAGTGTATTAAACCAGTTTTAAGTTCTGTACTTACCTCTTCTGCCAGATAGGTGATGCAAAGAGGTTGCTCGGCGACGTTGGGTGCTGCCCATTCCCTTAAAGTGCGTTTGGGATTCGCCATTTCCTCTTCAGTCTCGATGACCGGTTCTTCTTGCTCAGAATGAGGCGTCTCTTCTTCTTCCTCTGTTTGGTCTTCTGAATCGGATGACAACTCAATATCTTTCCAAATATTGAGAACCGGTGAAGAAGTAGACGTGCTTTGCTTCTTTCGAAGCTTAGCTTGCTTTCTTAGCTTCTTTGCGGTTTTCTCAATTTCCGGATCAATTGGCAATGGTGAACCTGCACGAAACGATCTTGGCATAAACAGTTGAACTTTGTCGAGTCCCCGGCAACGGCGCCAAAAATTTGACGGRTGTCGAGTCCGGTAAATAATAGAATTTTATAAAATAAGCCTATTATCTCTAAAACACACTTGTGATAGCGATAAGTAGGGTTGTCTCCTCAGGGACTCGGTGTTAATCGTAGGTCCAAGACGTAACCGTGTGCAAATTCATTAACAATAAAACACTATATATAAAAAAAGGGGGTTGGAATTTCAACTAATCTAAGCATAAAAATTAAATTAAAATTTTAGACAATAGAAAATTAAATCTAGTAATGAGCAACAATCAACTAATTCTTTGGACTGCGTATCATCGACTCATTCAAATAAATACTTTCTCGAAAGAATTCAGTTTGGCGTGAACATTCAACACGCGTCAATGCCTCATTTGTTACAAAAGCACGATWAGCATAAAATGCTTTAACAACTAATCTCTAATTAKCTAATCTMGTCTAGTCAAGGACTTGGAGTTCAATCGCTAATTGCATTAAGATCAACAAATACCAAACCTAACCAACAATCGGACGYCRATTATTTRGGTTAGATTGTACAACCTTAYGATACTTGCAACTAACACAYGCGTCAATTGAGTATTGSTTGCTACTCGAAGAAATCTAAGAACAATTACGTATTCAAAAAYTCCTCTAGCATAACGAGTTCAAATCARAAAAAGCAAGGGATMCAACTYACARATTCCARCTTAAAATGAATAGGACTGAAACTCAAAGACTGTACAAATGAATTCAATTAATTGTGGAACAAAATTGAGTCTCAACTCATCCAAACTTCAAGTCAATTATATACTCATTGCTAKAAATTAAAAGATTAGCTACTCATGTCCAAAATATGTAAACTGACCTACTGATTGAAATCAAGAATTATGTAAACTGCTTCTATCAACTCTGTCCGCTTTGATTTGTGTTTCTTTTTCAATTGATCGACAGGTCCGTTCTCCCTTTGCTCTCTTGAAAACTGTCTCGAGCTCGCTCGATCGACCCCTCTCAATTGACAGCTTCTTCCCTCCTCGATTTCTCCTCTTGCCTCGTGATCGACTTCCAGCTTCTGCCTTCCTTCTCTCAATTTACACCCTCTCGATTACAGCCTCACCGATAGCTTATGCCTTCCTTCTCGACTTCCTTTTCTGCTTTCAATCGACAGCCCCTTTGCTGTCCTCTTCGATTACAGCCTCTCCTGATTTATGCTTTTCCTCCTCTTCCTTTTTTTAAAAATTCCCAAATGGACAGCTTTAATCGCACCTCCATCTCTCGTCGCTGCCCACGATCTCCCATCTCTACCCACGTTTGGCTGCTACACGATCTCCCGATTTCTCTCTCGCTGCCCACGTCTCCCTCGTCTCTCTCTCGATCGATTTCTGGTCTGGGCAGCAGCCTTGGGCTGCTGCTATTTCTTCTTCTTCTTTTCTTTTTGTTCACGGGCTGCTGTTATGGGTGGGCAACCTTGGGCTGCTGTTTAAGCCAAAAAGAACACATAATCAACACATTTTTCTCAACTTTAATGGCCTCATATAGTTAGATTAACTTAAATTAAATTGGACCTTTTTTTAAGCAGATATTTAACATTAATTGTAAGGTACTTTGACGTAAAAATGTACTAATTTGCACTTATCAGTAAGGCAATGACTTTGATTGTTCCACTCTTTTCTTTACGGCTCAAAGCATCGGACACCACATTAGCTTTACTCGGATGATACAAAATCTCACAATCATTATCGTTTACCAATTCTGACCACCGTCGTTGTCGCATATTCAGTTCCCATTGATTGAACAAATATTGAAGACTCTTATGATTGGTAAAAATATGACATTTGGTGCCATACGAATAGTGTCTCCAAATTTTAAAAATAAACACAAAAGCAGTTAATTCTATATCATGAGTGGGATAGTGTCTCTCGTGGTCTTTCAACTTACGAGAAGCATAAGCAATAACCTTTTTGTTAGTCCTAGCTGGATCTACAAGAGTTATATGATCAGTTTATAGAAGGGGGGAATGAATACTAATACAAAAACTTTCACTAAATTATATATTGATAAATAAGGATCAATACAAATTTTACAGAATGTTTATGAAAGAGATAAGGTAAAGAAACCTATCTAAACAATCTAAGGATACACACTATTACATTTAGCAAAGAGAAAAGGTTTAAATTAATCCTTCAAAAATCCTTGCCTTGAAATGATTTATTCATCTCTCTTTTTCCAATATATAAAGAGGTCATGGTGAAACATTCAAAGAAAGCTCCAGCAATTTAGAGATCTCCAGTCATTTCTCTCTATATTTTGTAATTGTAGTTGTGAATTATTTTAAAGTCTTTAAGTTTCAACCCTAGTTGCTACTATGTCAACATAATGGCGACAGTTTGTAATTTATTTTCAATACAAGTAATTTTAAGTATTTCTCTTTTTCAACTATGTTCTTTAGTTTAACTTATTAACTAAGCATCTCTTTAGGTGTGAGTGTGAGTCAGTCCTAAGATTAGTAAACACCTAACTCTTAGGCTTGTTTACTCAAATTGAAACTTCAAGTCAATGCATACAATCCGATCACTTGAAAGTGTTAGTATTTGGTCTTAGACCCAGAGATTGGACGGACACTGAAATACGACTTGAGTGATGCAAAAAAATTTGAGAAAGTCTTTTATAATCATGTAGAGATAGGGGGTTTTGCATCATTTTGTAAATAAGGTTCAAACATCAGTCAAGGGTGGTATCACTACAACAAAATTGGGTTCATAGGACACACCCAATCTCTAAGTGTCCAAATAGACCGCTTTATAGGACTTAATTTATAGGACCAAAATATAAAGCGTTCTATCTAAAGGTGTTGTAATAAGTTTATATGACGTTTTTGGGTGTCATAACAAGTTTTTAGGACACTTTTAATACAAAGCGTCGCATTAGCTGACGTTTACACCTATACCAATTTTTAATTACCTCTTTAATTTTTGTTGTAAAGCCTCCATTTTTAATTATCTCTTACGTGACATTTAAATTGTAAAGCCTCCATTTTTAATTACATCGATCAAATATATTTTCTTCTTTTTTAATTGAAATCATTATATTCTTAATATACTACACGAGACTCTGAAGTATTATCCCTGTGGATACTATCTCTGTATTTTTACCGGTTCATTACTTAAATGCGATCATAGTGTCCAGTGCATAGTAGCACCACAGTAGAGTGATATTGTGGCCAATTTGTGGACCTATACGATTTCCATTACCATGTACTAATTTGGTGGTTGATTTGTGAAACATTTATCATATTTATTTGGCCGACATGTGTTTTTACGATGGAACTTTGACTTATTAGACTGGTTGGATTACAAAGTTGGAAGGCTAACAACAAATCCAAAGTTTGATTTGAGTTGTTCTTTTTATGTCATCAAAATCCATTTTTTGCGCACAAAGGATCATGCTAATGTGAAGTACACTAAGAAAACTTGTCAGTTTACGATGTCATGCAGATCTTAACAAAATGTCTCAAAATTAATATGGGTTTAATTCAACAGGTAATAAGCCTCATTCTATGCTATAGAATATTCAATTATATATATATATATATATATCCGAGTTAAAGATCGAACATTTTTTGAAGAAGAAGTATATAATTAAGTTAACTTCTTGTTTTCGACTATTAATTGTATACTAAAAAACTATTTCATAACTAATCAGATATTTAAATATCTCCTATGACAATAAAATATCAGTTTTCGCCATAAATATCTTGATCAATAAAACATCCCATCGAATTATGTATAGTGACCATAAATACAATTAAAAGAAAATATATATTGGTCCTCGATATAACATATTTGATAACAAGGAGAGTGTCAAGACCAGACACTTGATGGAACATCATCGAAATACAAGATAACATATGTTTTAAACACTGAAAATGTTCACACATAACCTAGGACTTATCAAACTTATAACCCCTAGTAGAAAAGAAGTAATAACGTGTTGGACCAAATGCTAGTCGACATTAGTCATCCATCACAGGGTGGAGAAGCATCTTCACGACCTTACTCATGGTTGGTCTGGCATCGGTATCTTCCTGAACACATTGGAGAGCCAATGTTATAAGAATTTGTACCTGACCCTTATCATATCCATCCATCGTAGTTAAAAATGACTCAACCCGCTAACTCAACTCGAACCCAACCCAAACTTAGTAGATTGGGTTGAGATTTTCAACCCATTTAAATAAATGGGTCAACCTGCCTAACCCATTTAAATAAATGGGTTGGGTTGGGTGGAATTTTTCGACTTATTTTCAACCCATTTAAAATATTATATAATTTTATTTTATTCTTAATATTATATCTAGTATTTTTATTTTTTATTTTGTTTTATTCTTAAATAAAATTCCTACCGTCGTAATATAAAACTCCAAATTGCAATCGCCTCCATTATTTTTAATCATCATGAAACCCTAAGAAAACCCTTTAGTCCATTACTCCATTATCACCTCCAAAGTCCAATCCAACTTATATATATTTTATGTGATTGTGTTTACTCAAACTTTGAACAATTTGTTTATATTTGTGATTGTGTTTTATTCAAAAAAAAAAAATTAAATAGTCTAGTCTTTTTTTTATTTAAAATTTTAAAATTAAATGGGTCAACCCAGATTCAACCCATTTATTTAACAGGTTGGGTTAATAAAATCGTAAGCATGTCAACCCGCTATCAACTTATTTAGATAACAGGTTGGGTTGGGTTGAAAAATCTCAACCCATTTAATTAAATGGGTTGGGTTGGGTTGAGTTGAGATTTTCAACCTGTTTAATAAATAGATTGAACCTGAACCCAACCTGACCCGTTACCAACCCTAGTTGGATCAAATATTTCTACGATTTGCGTTTCTGTCAAACTTCCAAGGACCTCTCTCATCCAACTTACAAGCCTTTTTTGGTCCACCCTTTGGTTATCATCACTTGTTTGATCACATGTTGGACTCCGACCTGTTACCATCTCTAGCACAATCATCCTGTAGCTATAAACATCCACATTTGAGGTAATTGGAAGATTGAACCTGGAGCCATATACCCTCTAGTACCTCGTATCTTGGAAAATATGGAATTTTCTATTGCACCTCGGTTGAATAGCTTGGACAAGCCAAAATCTGCCACTTTTGGATTGTAATCAGCATCCAACAATACGTTATGTGGTTTAAGATCACAGTGCAAAGCCCACTCCAAGCATTCTTCATGTAGATAAGCTAACCCTTTGGCCACACCTATTGCAATTTCAAATCTCTTCCGCCAATCAAGCTGATTTGCACTTAAGTTCTTAGCTAATGAGCCACTCTGCATGTACTCATAGACCAAGATCCTATGCTTTCCCTCAGCATAATATCCATATGTTTCTATCAAGTTCATATGATTTATCTTCCCAATTATGTTCATATCCGCTAGAAATTCAGCTTCTCCCTGGCCAACCTCATTTAGTCGTTTAATTGCTACCTCTCGGGTGTCAGGCAGTATGCCTTTGTACACAATACCACCACCGCCTCGTCCAATCTCTTCTCTAAATTTATGAGATACCTTCATTATCTCATCAGGTGTTCTGAATCCTGTAGCAACTGCAAGGGATGTTAAATTATAAGCTAAACATCAAGTGTCGTTAGTATAGTTAACGGGCTGTWGAATAATCGTTAGTTTGTATCAGTTATTGGCGGTTATGTACCTGTCCGCCAAAAACTGTTTCTAAACAGTTGTGTCATTTGGAACAGGTGTGTCTGTTCCTTCCTGTCATGGCAACATTTGGTTGCCTATATATATGTCCCGTATGTCTCTCAAACTTGCTCCAATGTGAATGTATAGTTTGATGTTTAAATATACATCAAGTAGTTTCTGTTAAATAACTCTGATATCTTCTATCAAATGGTATCAGAGCCACGATCATATGGCTTCGAATTCTTTAAATGTTTCCCAGATTCAATTGCCCAAACTAAATGGAAGAAATTACTTCCATTGGAGCATTCAAATAAAAGTTATGTTTGAATCTCAAGACTTGTGGGCAATCATCGAAGAAGGGATTAACGAAGCGGAAAATCCCACGGCACTAACAGCACAACAAATGACGCTCCTCAATGAAGCGAAGAAAAAGGATAAGAGGGCTCTGTTTTTGATTTATCAGGCTGTGGATGACAACGTGTTCGAAAGGATATCTTCATCTCAAACAGCAAAGGAGGCTTGGGAGATATTGTTTAAGTCATACAGAGGAGAGGAGAAGGTAAAGACTATGCGATTAGAAACTCTCATATGTGAGTTTGATAATCTTAAAATGAAGGAAACAGAAAATGTGGAGGAATACTACACAAGAGTGATTGTTCTCCTAAATCATATGAGATTAAGTGGCGAAAGTATCGATGACAGAAGGGTCGTTGAAAAGATTCTACGCAGCCTTACCAGAAAGTTCGAGTACGTCGTTGTAGCCATAAAAGAATCCAAAGACTTATCTAATTTTTCTTTGGAAACTCTGTTGGGCACACTACAGTCTCATGAATTACGCATGAGGCAATTTGATGCTCCCTATGGACAATGCCTTCCAAACTCAGTCCATGTGGGAAACAAGTTCGAGTGATAAATATAAGGCAATGGATGCGAGCAAAGAAGAACAAACACCAGGGAATTTCAGGGGCAAAGGAAAAGGTAAGCCTTACTCTTAAATAAAATGTTTTTATTGTAATAAGTTGGGTCATACCATTAAATTCTATAGAAAAAGACTTGCAGAAGAAAATAAGACTGCTAGCTTTATACATAAAGAAGATAGTCATAACGATGACAACATGTTGATGATGCTTAGCATTCAAGAGGACAACTTAAGTGATTTGTGGTATTTGGACAGCGGCTGTAGCAATCATATGACAGGGAATAAAAATATGTTCCTAAACTTAGAAGAGACCAATAAAAAGGATGTTAGAACGGGAGACAATAAGAAGCTTAGTGTGCATGGGAATGGGGAGATCTCAATCAACTTTATAGGGAGAGAAAAGATAATCTCTGATGTTTTTTATGTTCCTGGCCTTAAACACAATCTCTTAAGTGTAGGACAGCTTATACTCAAAGGTATGGAGTTCTCTTCAAAGATAGGGGCTGTGAAATCACTGATTCCAATAGTCTCTTAATTGGAAAAATTACTATGCCCAACAATAAGATGTTTCCCATTAAATTCGACAATGAGGATTTCTTATCTTTAACAATGAATGTTAAAGAAACATCTATATTATGGCATAATAGATTCGGTCATGTCAATCTCAGCACTCTATCTCATATGCATAAGAATGAAATAGTAAGGGGACTACCATCTATTACTACCATTGACCAAGTATGTGAAGGATGTGCACTTGGTAAACATACTAGGGAGTCTTTTCCTCATGATAAGTCGGGAAGAGCATCAAAACAGTTGGAACTGGTCCACACCGACATCTGTGGACCTATGAGAACAACCTCTTTTGGTGGAAGTAGATATTTTTTGACATTTATAGATGATTTCAGTAGAAGGATTTGGATCTATTTCTTGAAAGAAAAATCAGAAGCTTTCTCTTGTTTTGTTACATTCAAAGCAATGGTAGAAAAGCAAAGTGAATATATGATCAAAAACTTGAGATCTG
>NW_020200864.1:26577-31072 GCF_001531365.2 Cynara cardunculus var. scolymus
TGTGTCTGTTCCTTCCTGTCATGGCAACGTTTGGTTGCCTATATATATGTCCTGTATGTCTCTCAAACTTGCTCCAATGTGAATGTATAGTTTGATGTTTAAATATACATCAAGTAGTTTGTGTTAAATAAATCTGATATCTTCTATCAAGGGAGGTTTGGGTTGTTGCACGTGAGGGTTTTTGGGTAATATATAAGAAGAATAGAAGGCACATAAATTCAATTACACCGAGGATAACGCTAAACCACAACATAAACTTAAGGGCCTCATTTGCATGCTTTGTCTCATATGTTTGTTTGGGTTTGATTATTAAGTTCGAGCAATCTAAGCAAGACCTTTTAGAAACATTTTGATTTTTAGGTAGCTTAAGATAAGTGACGTAATCAGTACCTAAGTTGTAGCCATTGAACAACAAAGTCTTGACATAACACTTGAAAGAACCCATATCTTGGTTAAAGGTGTGTTCGATGGCTTTACAATTGGGGTCATTGGAGCAAGCCTACTTGCATGCTTTGAGACTCGAGTTTGCCATACATAAGGAAACAAACCCACAAAATTCCACATGACGGAGTTTGACGAATTCATAGTTCTCATGACGTCCGGTAAGATGGAATATAGGTTCACAACCAAAAGACAAGTCTATGTGGTTCTTGGCCCTATACCCTTGTATGCAAGTGCATCTCCTTCCCGATTCTAAAGTGTAAGAACACAGGCTATTTGGGCACAAATCCCATGAATTTCACATGGTGCTGAAA
This sequence comes from Cynara cardunculus var. scolymus, assembly GCF_001531365.2. NCBI lineage: Eukaryota > Viridiplantae > Streptophyta > Magnoliopsida > Asterales > Asteraceae > Cynara > Cynara cardunculus. The sequence goes on from NW_020200864.1 coordinate 27,333, forward strand.
TTACTTGCCATGAAACTGTCCAACTTCTTGTGTTGTTTAGTGTATAAACTCTAACATTGCCATCAATATCAAGTGGCATTCTCCTATGACGAGTCTGGCTGAAGTCTATGGTAACAAACTTAAAATTGTCTGTGGACTTGAAACACCCTTTGGAATCAAGCAAAGCAAATCTACTGTCATTGTAAGTAGACCTCCCAGCTTCCCATGGTGTTAACCAAGGGTTAGGCCAATAAATATTGTTTCTTTCCTCGCTTTTGTAAAGAAGAAGAATTATATTGTCATTGTCAAAATAGAGTTTGTAGAAGCCAGTAGATAAATTTGTCCAACTTCTCGAAGATATAAGGACCGTATATTTGGTGAAAGGCTGATCAGGAAGAATGGTATCARTCGGAAAACTGAAGCTTTGCCAAAGATATGGTTCTTCATCGGACTGTTTAAGAACAAGATTACCGGWGTCRATGAGTTGCAATTGCAAAGACSAAGCAGATTTAGTGTCGGTCGTCCAGATCATTTGGCCAGCATCCGTTAGAACAAGATTTCCAGTTTTCTGCAAGGTAAACTTGGAACGTTTTCCGTTGACAGGTTTTGTCTCTGTTTGCCATCCAAAACAATGTGTGATTGCCATCTGAGATGGGCTCAAAAAACCATATTGTGAAGCAATAAGCATTTTAATCTGGTGAAATCCAGCAGTGAAAAGCTTATTAGGTGAAACCAAAACATGGTTGTTGTTTTCAACAGAGAGTGATGAACCTTTGGTTAGAACATTTTGTGGAGAAGATGAAGTAGCAAAATGTTGCTGAAGTCAAACAGAAGAACATCTAATATACATAGGAAGTTTGAAATGATCAAAACTAATATGTAGAAACTTTCCTGCAGTTTCTGCACATGCATAAAATAAAAGGGGAGTTTGCTATGACAGTCAATTTCTTATTAAGACAACAACTACATCGTACAGTGGGTATTATCCAACATATATATACAGCGCCAAGGGTCACACCCTTAAGGCCAAAAGACACAACCTTTCACTAATAGACACACATGTTCACCAAAGTAACAAACTTTTAACCGTCAGATAACTAACTTAGTGGTTGAATGTCTAACTTAATTTAACATTCCCCTTTAAGTTAGACATGGATAGACCTTCAAACGATGTTTCATTATGTTGAAGTTTGCCCCATAAAACTCTATCTTCACTTCACCGTGTCTTTTCCAAACTCGTTGTTGAATCTTGATCTAGGTTGTCCCTTAGTTCCCAGAAACACTTGTACAAAACTCCGAGTCCTCTGATAACGCTGCCGGTCTTTTTTTTTCGGCCTGTGCAGTTTTCATCTTTGAATGCTCCAATTCCCAGTATGGACCTTAGCCATAAAGTTTGACAACCAGCTATTGAAAAGGGCACCATAATTTGTTTCTTGGATTGCCAAGATATAGCCCCAGATCCTAAAAAAACAATACCTTGTTGTACCCTTTTTTTTTACATCATTCATAGTTCCTCCAAAGTCATGTCACTATAGCCTTCGTATATAGAAACCTTTTCACCCCTTCCCAATGACTTGACTTGGGTGACTCCATAACTAATTAGGGTTCTGTAAAGGCTAGAATCTATTTCCTTATCTCTATTCTCCTTAGATAACTTTAATCCAAACTCCATAGGAGTACTTGCTGGATTATATTGAACCATATTAAATTTATTCAATAAGCCTTGAGCATACCTTTGTTGTGAGATTGTGATTCTCTCATATTCTTGTTTGTTCTTTCTTTTCCAGTGCAAGACCTCCGCGAGATTTCTCCTTCCTTTCTCCATGATTAGGAGAGTACACCAACAACAAACTTTTGAACACAATCATGACTGGTATAACTTAGATCATCAACACTTATGTGGAGAGTTTCATCCACCTTTCTTCTTCTTCTTCTTCTTCCTCTTCTTCTTTCTTCTTCTCATCTGGACTTGAACCAAACTTTAAACAGTCTATTTTACCCTTGTAAAACCGGGCCATTTTAGTTTGATGATTATACCAAACATTCTTAACATGATAAACCGATCTTCCCGGCAAATATGTGGCAATTTTTGCCCATTTGTTTCCATACTTGCCTTGTAAATCAAACAACATTTGTTTCTCTATTTCTGAAAACTCTCCTTTCTTGAGATTAGGTTGATAATTGTTCAACCACCGAAGACGACATGATTTTTTGGTGCGTTGAAGATGTCCTTTTGAAATAGGAAGATCCCAATCTCTGGGTTTGTATTCTTCGACATGCTTGATCAGGAGTTCATCTTCTTCTATTTTCCATGGACCTTTCTTTATCTTAATAGGAATTCGTTGTTCCATAATTCTCTCTTGTTTGTCTTTATTTTTGACAGAAATTTCAATACCAAAATTTTTTATTGTAGCCATCTAGACTTCGTATGATCTTGTTTGAATTTCTCCTTCGAATTTTCTACACAGTCCTGTTTCTTCCTTATGTTCTTCTTCCTGCGTTCTTCTGCACAATAATTTAATTTTTCTGCACAGTCCTTCAAATCTCGAACACACAGAACCAAGAACCATATGCTCTTATACCACTTTGTTGGAGTCAAACAGAAGAACATCTAATATACATAGGAAGTTTGAAATGATCAAAAGTAATTTGCAGAAACTTTCCTCCAGTTTCTACACATGCATAAAAGGGGTGTTTGCTATGACAGTCAATTTCTTATTAACACAACAACTCCATCGTACAGTGAGTATTATCCAACATATATATACACAGCCAAGGGTCACACCGTTAAGGCCAAAAGACACAACCTTTCACTAATAGACACACTTGTTCACCAAAGTAACTAACTTTTAACCGTCAGATAACTAACTTAGTGGTTGAATGTCTAACTTAATTTTAACAAATGTGGACAACATGAGAGCATAATTAAGGATAAGAAAAATAGGAAGGGCAAATACATGATGGGACATGGATGAATCAACTTCTAGTTATGTGCATGAATCAACTTCTAGTTATGTGCATCTAATATATATATTCATATTAAAAATATTGATCATTTGAGTTTTTTTATTCAAACCTCTTGATTTTTCAAAGATATCTATAATCTATACTATATTATAAAGCATTTGACAAAAAAATTTAAAAACTACTTTTTATGTGTAAATTACTGTTTATTAATGCATATTACTTAAACTCAAGATTACAAGTAGATTGTGCGTAAGTASAACTTATTAAAGCTGCATATCTGAATTCGTGTAACTAACTGCAGATAAATATAATAAAATACAAGATAAACATCTCATTTTAAATATAAAAAATCTAATTTATAATTAGGATAATCATTGAGTTCTAACAAAATACTTAATTATTATCTTTACAAAATGTTATAGTATTAAAACAAAAATAAATTATTTTATTATTAAAATTAAATTAATTTATAATAAATTAAAGAAATGACATAAAAAATGAAAAGTTTAAAATAGTTGATTTGAAAACTATTTTTTATGCATAAAGTACTGTTTATAAAATTCAAGATCACAAATAAATTGTGCGTAAGTACATCTTATTAAAGCTTCAATTTTGAATTTGTGTAACTAACTATAGATAAACATAATCAAATACAAGATAGACATCTCATTTTAAATATAAAAAATAAAAAATATAATTAAGATAATCATTATAACAAAATACTTAATTATTATCTTTACAAAAATTATATTATTAAACGATAAATAAATTATTTTGTTACTAAATTTAAATTA
>NW_020200864.1:32152-38835 GCF_001531365.2 Cynara cardunculus var. scolymus
ATATATATATATATATATATATATATTACTAATATATAAACTATATTATAACACATTTCTAGCATGTTTTTTAAAAAATTTAATTTCAAGTTTACAACTTATTAAAATACATATAAATTCTTTAAACTCCACTTTGATACTTCAATAAAAATTAATCGATAAACACCTTACAATACAATATAAGCATGGAGTTCAAGTAATACGTGACTATACCATATAAAATTGATAATGAACAGAAAACTTCCTCTCATCCTCATAATGTATAGAATAATTTGATTCCATTATTCTAACAAATTCGTTTAATGTTTTTATTATGATTTTTGATACAAAAACTGTCATCCAACTGATTGTTTATTACATTTTTGAAGACATTATATTTGTTAATACAATTCCACTAGATCATTTGTACAACATTTTAGACTACAGGTCGAGCTATACATTACAATTATTTTGAAACAAAGGGGTACATCATTCATGCATATTAAAAGTATCGTATACGCCATCCTAAAACTATCATGCACGCCATGCTAAACGTCATGCAGCCAGTCTTAAGTCCGTTGTTATAATTTACAAAATGTATCGTACACGCCATGCTGCATGTCACTCCGTCTTAGTTCGTTGTTTTAATTAACAAAACGTATCGCACACGGCATGCTAAGAGTGATGTATTTTGTAACACTCGAATTTCCTTTGGGGACTATTTTGATTAATCTCAAGGAGGAGACAAGCTCAACTTAAATACAAAAACAACATTGTTGGATTCTTTCCATTGACCTTCTTTATGATCAACCTTCTTCCACACACTTCTCTTGGTTTGTTTTCTCTTTTCATTGCAATGCACCATCAAGATTTAAAACTTCAATCTTGAAAAGTTGTTTAATGATTATATTTGCAATTTCTTTTCTAGCTACGACTTTATGTGATTCATTACAACATGAATATGAGTTCATGGTCCATATAGAACATCAGAAAGCTGGTAGCCCGTAAAGGATTCGGGAAAAGCCAACTTTTACGATTTGGGTAAAAGAAATACATTCTTCCAAGAAGAATCGACCTTCTAAGTAAAACGCTAGACAACGCTTGCACCCAACCTGTTTTTAGTCTATCTCCACCGCGTTTTTGACAGTGAAATTGGCATTTTTCATGGGTGATTCCATATTCTTTTTCAAAGTTTTACAACTTTTTTCTAATTTTTGTTTTCTTGTTAGCCTAGCATTTCTAGTATTTAAATAGGATATGACTTGAATTAGGGGATGATGTTCATTGATAAATATTTAAGTTTTTCTCAATTTCTATTGATTCATCTGTCGGTATTTGTCGAATCAAAGAAACCGTGTGAATCGGACGTGAGTTTCTCAAACATACTTCATCATCATGTATGGTAAACAGCTACATGAAACACCATATGATTATAGTAGTTGTAGTTTGTAATAGTACAAAGCCTAATTACGGAGAATCATCGATTTATTTCTATATATAAACTCTGCAAATCAATTGAAAGAGTGAAAATGACATCACAAAATGAATGGAAAATGAATATGCCTCAGAATCAATTGATGGCTTTTCCATTGATGTCAAGTCTTATTAGTCTTTGGGACATTGGTTTTGGCTATAAAAAATAAATATGGGGATATTTTTCACATCATAATTGGGTTGTTGGTTACTTCATTACTTTTCATATATAAGGTCTTGTTATAATATTTTATTACAAATTTTTTTCAGAAACATAATAAATCTAAAATTAAAAGCTAAAAATTAAGAAAATGACACCAACAAGATTCGAACTCAGTTCTGGGGTGGAAGAAAAGCATTGCAAACCAACTTTATCAAGGAAAACTTGTGTTTATAGTTTCAAAATATATACGATTGCACACAACAAATCTATATGACTCCTAAATTTTTTAACCTTTCACCAGAGGAATAATAAAGTGGCACCTGCCACCGGCTACACCAAGATGGGTCTTTCCCTAAACTCACTAAATGGTCACATTTACAAACCACAAAATGGGTGAATGTATAGGGAGTGTTTTTCTTCCAAACTAGTGTGGGAACCACGCGGTGTGCGGTAGTCTGAGTACTTGGGTTAATAATTCGGTGATTGTCTATATAAATATATGTTAGATGTTAATAGAATCATCAACAAATAGTATTCAAATAATTCAAAAAAGTTGTTAAAATCTAATTAGTTAAATTTTAATACACACGCACGCACACATGCACGCGCGCACACACACACACACACACACACACACACATATATATATATATATTAGTTATGTACCCATGCAATGCTGTAGGATGTCAAATTTTATTGAGGATCAGAAAACATTTCAAACGTCTCAATATATCTCACTCAAAATCAAGATCTAAGTGGATAAGATGTACATTAATGTGAGCCTTAACGTCATTGTTGTCATACTTGAACTTAACAAAGGAGGATAAGTTATAGCCTCGAAACAAAGATGAAGAGTATCTAAGTAGAGCTCCACAAATATGGAAAAGTCCATGGGTAGAAATGGGCATACACATAAGCAGCAAAAAAAATTCTATATTAAAGATATAAATACAATGGTCTCGTCTTAAACCAAATGAGCAGAAGCAAAAAATAAGTATCTACATTATTCATAATAGAAATGACCATCCCTAATATTTTTTTTCCAGAAACCTTTCTTTGATGCCGATGGGTCTAAAACTAGACCATGAAGTACCTTAATATCAGGCTTTGATTCTTGAGGAAACGCCCAACCCCATAAATACTTCCACTCATTCAATCCTGCAACAGATATATCCACTTTTCCTTACATTTCTTCCCAGATCTTTGGGGCAGTTGTCTCATGATGTACCTGCAGAAAACATCGATCTAAGTCGTACTCTAGAAATGCATGATAAATTGCAAGGAAATGCCCAATTGTAGTCAAGAGAAAGACTAATCCCTTGTAAAGGAAAAAAACCTACTTGGAGAAAGGCATAAAGCAACAAAGTTATGAGTGAGTGAAGTGCATATAATGGGCCTACATAACTTTCAACTAACCAGTTTACATAAATACATATGATAAATATAGATTACCAGGTTGTATTTTGCAAGGCTATCTGACCGTCAAGGAGCTCCAACCTTAATCTAACCCTGTTTTAGCAGGTTCCATAATGAGATCAGATCACAAACAGTTGAGAAGTTTGCACAAATTAAAAAAAAAAAACAACTAAAGTTAGTTCTGTATGATTTATTAAACACGCAAAGAGGCAGATTAATGGGTAGTTATAAACCTTGTTGCTCTTTCAAGAACTTTAGTCTGACATATTAACATAGCAATGTCTAAACAGAGACAAAACAAGCAGCGGCAGCATAGTCAGGACTAAACGGAGTGACCATTGACCCAGAGACTCAAATTGGCGACCTATGGGAGGACCCCAAGGCTTGACCTTTATTTGCCGATTGAGCCGACCCTCAAGGTTAGGATGCCATGTTTTTAGTTCTGCTTTTAAAGGATATGCATAACGAATACCAATGTGTTTTCAAAGCCATATTCATATAGTGAGTAGTGAAGGTGGAAATTTTTACTTCATATCGGGTTGCAGGTTGCACAAGGGGTGCAACTTGAACAACATGTCGTTATAATCGTAACCAAGAAAGTGAAAGTTCAAATTAGAACACCTCATACCAGATTCAGGTGATGAACATGCGTTAGAACCTTCATATATGCTAGAAATTCTCTTGATGCTTGCATATCCATCTTCTTTATATCAGCTCTCTGCAGAAGTTTGCTGTGAGAATTAGAAAACCGAAAAAACAAAATGCCAGACAGACATAAAGTCACATTATAATACTGGGTAATAGGTGCAGTTTTTATGGGTTGTCTTCACATCAACATGTGCCTCGATCAAAGACTGCCTTTCCTTGACAAGGGACCTCAGTTTATCCGTGGTGAAGTCCATACCCTGGATAAAAGAATGCAAAGTTAACATTAAAACACCCTTCACTATATAAAAGAACAAAAAACGATAAGATAAATATTGTATCATACCCAGAAATTGGTCAATATGCTTTTGCTGTAGCTGGTGTTAACATCACATTCATGCTTATTCAGATGCTTGATCTTGAAGCAGGTTTGATAAAATTTAATACTTCAATTCTTAGAAGTTAGAAGTGGATAATACTACTGCAAGCTCTTGAGTTTTAGCTTTCCAGATGTATTTCGGATCAATTCTGTTCCTTTCACTTTCTGCCAGCTTTTAACAGAACCTTTAGATTCGGGTTTTCGATCTTTTTATTTATTATTATGCTCTGTAGCACTTGTTGAGTAAATAGGTTGCTGAGTACATCTGGAAGTATGAAATTATAATGGTAACATATGTGCAATTTAAAATTTTGAGCCAAATCTAAACCAAACCAACCGGACGAACCCGGTGAATCCCACGTGAAGTGGGGTCTGGTTTGAAGCTATGACTAAATGAAATTATGGTGCTTTTCATGTGTTCTACTAAAGAATTGCACTTAAGCACTTGTACCTAATGAGTTGAATGTAATGGCTGCTGAGAGGTGCTGTGAATGACACGAGTAGAGGAAAAGTCTGAGTACTACTTTTTCTAAATGGCTGTTCATTTAGGAAGGATTAAGCAAGAAATATGTGGGCATCCCAGCAGAGTTTTCTGTGTTTTTTAAGTAGACACGAAAAGAACTTCATGATTTGTAAAAATGAGGGATGATTTTTGGTTAATCGAATTTATGTTTTGTTAATCGGAGTCTGGTGATATATTGGCATCCTTAAGAAGGTCGAGATTTGGGAGGATGTTACTAAACAAGTTTTTTCCTATTATAACTTTATAAGCAAGAATTGAATTTTGAAAGCTGCTTGTTATAAAGCTAATATTTCATCAAATAGAATGATAGCATCTACTATGTGCTCCATTATAAAAGTATACTATGCTTTTATTATAATCAAACATAGTACTAAAGTCATATGCAAGTGCAAATTGAACACTGGTACTATTTTATTTGTTGTAGTGCGATCATTATAAATTATTGATTCAATTGATTTTCATCCACAAGACACTTTTAGCTCTAGGTGATTCTTATACATAAAAACTATTATGTATTGATCTCCCTTGGAGTGCTTGTGGTCGTGCCTATATGAAGTGCAATTGTGGTTGTAATAGCATAATAGGTAGTTGTAATAATAATTAAGTCTCATGTGTAATGGATACAACTTCTTATTTTTCTATAGTTCTCCAATTTCCAATTAGAGGAAGTGTTGGGGTTATACTCACTTAGACACGAGGGGAGTGAAGCATATATCATAACATTATGTGGTCTCTATCTATGAGTCATATCCTCAAAAAGAAAGGCTACCATATACGAATATATGCTAGATGAAAGATCCAGAGAATAGTTAGAAAGGTAAAGTGTTTTCTCAAAAGAAATAAAAAAGGAAAGAGAGTTGATTATCTAATTTGGAAACATTAAGCTTACACATATATTAGCAAAGTAAACAGTCCTATATAGGAACAGTTTAATGATGTGAACAGGCATTGTTGAGATGATGGAATCATAGGATTTGTAGAAGTGTTGTACCCAAAATAGTTTCCTGGTGACTTTTTGGTTTACCAATAATGCAAATTGATGCCTATATTTGTCCATTTCTAAGTGAGGAACAAGGCTGTTTCTAAGTGAGGATCAAGGAAGTTATCAAATCAACCGTTAAAGAAGTTATCAAATCAATTCCAACATCACATAATTACATGCCAAAAGAAGTGGACAAACTTGAATAGATTAAAAGGGGTATAAACCCAAACCCTTTAGAAGGAATTCCCTCTGAGATTCAGACTAATAAAAAACAACATTGAGATTCAGACTCAAAAACAGTAAAACAAACCAAATAATTACTTGGAATATGGATTGAAGGTTGAAGGACAGATATCAAGACAGATTCGAGAACACAGTGTAAACCAAATATTCAAGAACCTAAAAAAAGATTCGAGAACACAGGTCAGAAGGTGACGATTGAAGAAGAAGACTGGAAGATTAAACAAAACCCTAAGCTAAACAGAACCCTAAACGTTTACCTGGAAGATTGAAGAAGACGATGGAAGCGATTGAAGAAGATGACGATTGAAGAAGAAGACGATGGAAGATGACGATGATTCGAGTGAATCGTCATCTTGGGGAGTGAGGAATGGCCTGAATCGTCGTCTTGGGAGCGAGGAATGGCCTGAATCATCGTCTTCGGGAGGGCGTCTTGGAGACTGCAGGAAAGTTAGGGTTTGTAATTATAAAAACTGGCACCCCTTTACTAGSGGTGTTGATTATTTGAAAGTTGTGCATCACTAAAATCTATAAACATCAAATTAATTTAATTAAATATTAGACCCTCTCAGTCTCCCTGGTCTTGTACCGCTTTCTATGTTAACAAACATTCTGAGCAGGAACGAGGTATCCCTCGTCTAGTTATTAATTATAAACCCCTTAACAAGGTTTTAAAATGGATYAGACACCCTATTCCCAACAAGAAGGATCTTCTTGATCGTCTTTTCCAAGCTCTCATCTTTTCCAAATTTGATTTAAAATCTGGTTACTGGCAAATCCAGATTGCTGAAAAAGACATTTATAAAACTGCTTTTAATGTTCCTATGGGACATTATGAATGGAAGGTCATGCCCTTTGGCTTAAAAAACGCACCTTCAGAATT
>NW_020200864.1:39130-44216 GCF_001531365.2 Cynara cardunculus var. scolymus
TTAATTTTTATAAATAATTAGTTATTTAATGGATGAGATATTTATAAAAACCAATTGTATTGAATTTAAATAAAAAAAWGTTCAAAAAATTAAAGATATTGTTCCATTTTGAATTATTAAGTTCTTTAACTTTTTTGATTGAATAAGTTGTTGAACTCTTTTTATGTTAAATGATTAAATTGTTGTATTTTTTTTAAAATAACTAATTGATTGAGCTTTTTTGAAAATTGATTACTTAAATTATTTTAACTTTTTTAAAATTTGTATAATTTAAAAGTTATTTTTATAAAATGACTTGAAAAATGTGATCACTTTTACAAAAAATAGTATTTCAAATTTCTTGAGTTATTTCAATGTTCTTAAAATGGTTTAATTAAAAGATTGTGAATAAAATAATATAAAAAAATTAATATCGTACAATTCACAGACAAAAAGTAGTATTTCAAATTTCTTGAGTTATTTTAATATTCTTAAAATGGTGTAAATAAAAGATTGTGAATAAAATAATATAAAAAAATTAATATCGTGCAATTCACAGAGTTATAGTTATTTATAAAAAAAATTCATCCTTACATATATTATTTCATTAATAAATCATCGAACTTTTAAAAATTGTTGCTTGGATCATTTCAACCCAAAAAAATGCTACATATCATGGTTTGATTGTCTCACAAATCAAATAAGTGGAAAAACAATTTTTAAGTCACTGTTTTCCCGACTTTTAATCTATCCAGATAGTTGTTAAATAAATCTTTTTTTAATATATAATGATCTAATAATATTATTATATTAAATTTAATATGTAGTTTGATAATAAAAAAAGTTTGTTTTTTAATAAATGATCATTAAAAAAATTACGTTTTTAAAAATCGTTATTAAAAAAAAGGAAAAAAATATATTTTTTCTTAAACATAATTATTAGAAAAAGGTATTGTTCTTTAAGAGGCAAAAAAACTAAAAAGGAAAAGAAAACATGTAATATTTTTTTATAGAAATTATAATTAAAAAATAATATTTTTTAGTATTAATTTTTTATAGAATAATAAATAATATTTGTAGTAATAATATTATTATAATTAATTAAAATAACTAAAAAAAATTAGTATAGAAAAGAAAAGGACAACAAAAGGACAAAAATGCAAAAAAAAACAAACAAAAAGAAATGATGAAATAGGAGATAGGGGTGCTCTTAGCAAATTATAGGGGTGTTGTTAGCCTTCCCATAAAAACTTAAAAGTAATTGAGCTTTAAAGACAGGTACCTTGTGTTATAGAATTTGTATTTTTTTTTAAAACTTTTAAGAATTTTGCTAAATCTGCTTAATAAGATAATATATATATATATATATATATAGAGAGAGAGAGAGAGTGTGTGTGTGTGTGTGTGTGTGTGTATGTGTTGGTCCCAACCGGATCTACAAGAGTAATAGGTAATCAGTTTGTAGAAGGGGATGAATACAAATACAGAAACTTTCACTTTTAAAAATTATATATTAATAAAAAAGGATCAATACAAATTTTACAGACTGTTTGCGGAAAAGATAAGGTATAGAAACCTATATACACAATCTAGGATACACACTATTACACTTAGCAAAGAAAAAAGATTTGCTATAAGAAATAAAGACTTAGAAAAGTGTTATTCACTTGTTCAAAGAGAATCTTTCTTTTTAGAAAGAGAGTAGTGAGAGAAGTAAGTTCTTGAATAAGTTTCTTAGAGAGGAAGAGTGATGACTGAGTAGAGAACACTTAGCTATTTATATCATTGCATTAAATGCAATTCAGAAGGTACAAAACACGTGTCAAGCTTTTGGAGGAAAACTTGTCATTTGTTACAGTGAACAGTCCTATCGTTGTTCAATGAGCAGTCATCTTTTAATAAAGTAGGTAAGCATTATAGAGTCAATTGAGTGGCTCCGTATTGTACTATACTCTTGGAAAATGTATGGGTTTGTCCTTAATGTGTGGGAGGACAAGACAAAAACAATCGTGCATGGTAAGCTTCATTTGATTGTTGAATACTGAGATGACGTTAGAGGTCTCTTCAGTATTCACTGAAACTTGTGCAATCTTCACACATATGTAGACGAGCTTGTAATCACTGAATGTCGCTTCAGATCATGAACGCGCTAGTTTCTAATATTCAAATTTTGTCTTCGACGCTGCTGAAAGTTCTTTGGTGTGAGTTTTGTCTTCTTGAAGTAACAGTTTCTGAATGAGTTACAATACGTGTTCAGCAATCACTGGACAGACTTAGTGATGATCACTGAAACTGAATAAACAGAAACACTATATTTCAATAGGTAAAATAGATTATCATCAAATCAATGAGAGAGGATCAACAAAAAGAGATATTTGTTTAGGAATAAAGTTTTAAATTAAATAAAATGAGTAATAATAACGACGGGGGTGTGGATAATTTATGCATTGTTTGTCTGATTGATGATGATGTTTTTTTTTCTTTTTAAAAGGAGGATGATACATCTGCCGATTTTTATTAAGAAATAAATAAGTGTACGTCTAAATCGCACGGTAATTAATTATATGCATAAAAATGTGGTAAATAGAAATTTAGTCTATAAATAATATGAAAAGATATTAATCGATCATTAATACATATAAATTCTTATAAAGAATAATTCATTGTCATAAGACGAATGATGTCTACAAATAACAAAAACAAATACTCCATCCATCCCAAAATAAGTATTCCCATTTCTATTTTAGTTTCTCCAAAGTAAATGTCCACTTCAAAAAATAATGTCTACTTTTCAACTCTACTATTAATTATGAGTTAGAGAATTCATTAATCTCTTAATAAATGATATAATTGTTATTTAGTTAATTAAAAAGTGTAATGATTACATATTTATAAATTTGTGGATATGTATTTTGGGACATAAACATGTATTAGTACAAATTTCCAAGCAATCGGCCTTCATCAAAGGTCATTGTATTCTGGATGGCCCGTTGATTGTTAATGAATTAGCTTCCTGGGCGAAGAAGTCGAAACGGAAAGTTAAGATTTTTAAAGCTGATTTTGAAAAAGCATTTGATAACCTGAACTGGGGTTTTTTAGATGATGTTATGAACCAGATGGGGTTTGGTCTTACTTGGAGGAAGTGGATTCGTGGGTTACTCTCAAATGCGAGTGTCTCTATTCTGGTTAATGGTAGTCCATCGGAGGAATTCTTAATGGAAAAGGGGGTGAGGCAAGGCGACCCACTTGCCCCTTTTCTCTTCATTATTGCTATGGAGGCGCTCCGTGTTGCTATGTTAGAAGCCCATATTAAAGGCCTATTCTCCGGCATTTCTCTTCCCCATGGTGGCCCAGTCTTAGAGCTTCTCCAATTCGCCGACGATGTTGTCTTTCTGGGGGATTGGTCTTTGTCTAATGGGACTAATCTTATTCATCTGTTAAGGTGTTTTTACTTATCTTATGGCTTAAAAATTAATCTTCATAAAAGTTGCCTGTATGGTATTGGGACTACGGTAGGGGAGTCCGGTTTCCTTGCTCGGAGAATGTTTTGTAAGTCTGCGTCGTTACGTTTCTTATATTTGGGCCTCCCGGTGGGTGCTCAAATGAGTAGGCGTTGTAATTGGTCTAAGTTGATTTCTAAGTTTCATGAGAAGCTTTCTTCTTGGAAGGCTAAGGCTCTTTCCTTCGGTGGTCGGAAGATCCTCTGCAAGTCGGTTCTAGGTAGTTTGGGAGTTTATTTGCTTTCTCTCTTTAAGGCTCCCGATTGTGTGATTAACTCTCTTGAGAGCATCAAGAACAACTTCTTATGGGGTGGAGGTACAAATGGTAGGAAGATTACTTGGATTAGATGGAGTGTTACTTGTAACTCGATGGATAAGGGTGGTATCGGTATAGGCAGTCTAAAGACGCTTAACTGGAGTCTTATTGGGAAATGGTGGTCGAGATTCCTCACTGACGAGGATAGTTTATGGAAAAACTGCATCAAGTCTTTCCATGGCGTGGATGGCGGTTTATTTCGTGATGGTAGTAGGAAGTCGGGGGTATGGGGTGCGATCACAAAGTGGAACTCTCTTTTGAGTAAAGTGGGTCTTCATTTTACCAACTTCTGGTCATTGGATTCAAGTGGCAACCGTGTTTGGTCTCTCTTTGACGATGGTGTATTCAAGGTTAAGACGTATAGGGAAAAAATTGAGGAGCGGGTTCTTCAATCGGATCACAGGTGTACATTGTGGAACAAATCAGTTCCAGGTAAAGTTAATATGCTTTTTTGGCGCTTACCCAAATCTAGACTGCCCACTAGATGTAATCTTATGACTAGAGGTATTCGTATGGAGTCGTATATGTGTCCGTGCTGTCTTTGTCATCCAGAAACGGAAAATCATTTATTTTTTGGATGCTCCACGACTAAAGAAATTGGCGCGCTTGTAAAATATTGGTGGCCARAATTTCCTTTTCAAGCTACTAATTTGGCGGAGTTCATAGCGGCGGCAAAGTTCCCATTTAAAGGAAAGAAGGCGGCTGAGGCTATGGAGGTGATTCTCTTGGTGTTCATTTGGCTTATTTGGGCTAATCGTAATGATCTTGTTCATAACAAACCGGCTAAATTGCCAAAGGCGATCTTCAAAGATATTGTTCTCTTCTCTTTCAATTGGCTTAAGGTTAGATCGAAAATTTGTAAACATCTTGATTAGGAACTTTGGTGTAGTAGCCCATTGAGGGCGATCTTGTATCCGCTAGCGGCTTGCTAGCTAGTTGTTTTTTGGTTTTATAATATTTGATGTTCCAAAAAAAAAATGTTATTTACTATTATTAATATTCTAATTATTATATTGATGATATATATATACATACATATATATATATATATATATATATATATTACATGGAGAGAGATGTTGCATTTTATAACTTCGAAGTCAATGTAAATTAATAAATATTATTTATTGTCACTAAATTTCAAATTATGGAGAGAGAAAGGAAGAGATTGATATAACGTAAATTAAAAAGTAAAATAAATAAATTTATCTATAGTATCTTATAAAACATTTGGCTAAAACTCTTAAAAACTCTTAAAACTCTTAAAAACTCTTAAACTCGTTCATCCCTA
>NW_020200864.1:48161-50386 GCF_001531365.2 Cynara cardunculus var. scolymus
TATTAATAGTAAACTAACTATTTAAAAAAAATTTCTTTTTTTATGTATTTCTTTACTTATTATTTTTATCTTTGGTTTAATAATATAATTTTTTTATAAAGATAATAATTAAGTATTTTGTTAGAAGTTAATAACTATCCTAATTATATTTTAGATTTTTTATATTTAAAATGAAATGTGTATCATTTATTTAATTATGTTTATCTGCAGTTAGTTACATAAACCTTTAATAAGTTGTACTTACGCACAATTTACTTGTACTATTGAATTTTATGTAATATGCATCAATAAACAGTACTTCATGCATAAATTTTTTTTTAAGAGTTTTTGTAAAATACTTTATAATATAGTATAGATATTGATTATTTAAATTTAAAAAATGAAAATTTTAACAATTTAATGTGTTGAAAATATTTAAAAATAACTGAAAAATAGAGAAAAAAAACTAAAAATAAGTTTTAACAATTAATGTGTTGAAAACATTTTAACCAAAAATAAAAATGAGAGAAAAAAAGATAAATATAAACAATGGATTCTCATTAAATTTGGATTTTACCTTTATAAGAATATAAGTAGATAAAGTAAATTTTTTTTTACTGTGATAAAAATAATTAACTTTGACTTATTTGCTTTATAAGATATATAAATAATACGTATCATATTCTCTTTTATCATTGTAACTAAATATGGTGTTTTCGGAAGTTGCTTTAATTACCAAACATAAATGTTTATACATATGCTTTAAAAAAAAATTGAAATGCACAATATAATTCAGACCAATTTTCATTGTAGTAAATGCATTTTTTACGTAAACGTATATAAAATATATTTTAATTTTAATTAAGTTTACAATCAAAATTTTGCCGATTTGTGCCGCACTCAAAGTGCCATTATAATTGGTTTAATTATTAAGCTATGATATCGTACACAAGTAAAATACAAAAGATCGTTATTAATTGATAAAATTAAAGTTCATTGTTATTTTACATAAAATAACTGTTGGGTTTTTATCATAAAAATTGATCCCACGTAAAAAAGAGAGGAGAAAAGTGAATGGTTTATAAGGCTAAGATCATAAGCCTTAATAAAATGAACTAAAGCCTTTAGATGGGGCTTTAGCTTGGCATATATATATATATATATATATATATATAGGCAGGTTCAAATACGAACCATCTAATTCTTAAAAACCGTGCAAACCAATTTCGACTAATAAGAAAATTCCATTTATTTTTAATTAAATTTAATTGATAAGGTTATTTATGTCATTTTACATAATTTTTTGATAATTAAGGAAGTTAGTAATACATTTTATTTAAGGCAAATTTAATAGAAGAAAGTATGAAAAATGGTAACATTTCAAACTTTTATTATAATATATTATTAAAATTTTTATTTTTAATTATTTGCAATGCAATGAATCTGCTGGATATCTTGTTCATGTAAAAAAATTAATAAAATAGTTAATGAAATAGATTCATGAAAAAAAACTAATAAAATAGATTCATGAAATAGATTCATAGCTAATGAAATAATGCATAATTGACTTTGTTCGTCATGAAATCAATCTGTTGTAAGAATTTGAAGGTGAAAAGATTTCATTGCAAAATAATTAATGAAATAGATTCATGATAATGAAACGTTTTCATTTTCTTAACAAATTCGAGATTAATGCACTACTTTCATTGAGATCCATGTTGCATTGTATCTGAAGTTGATCCGTTCAGTTGTTAGAATGGTCATGAAACGGTTGCATAATTGGTTTTGTTCTTTTTGAAATATACGTATCATGAAATGGGTGCATAATGGAATATATTTATGTAAAATAGTTAATGAAATAGATTCATGTGAAATAGGTAATGAAATAGATTAACGTAAAAAAGTTAATAAAGTAAATCCAGATTAATGCACTACTTTCATTATGATCCATGATGCATTGTATCTGAAGTTGATCCGTTCAGTTGTTAGAATGGTCATGAAACGGTGCATAATGGGTTTTGTTCTTTTTGAAATATACGTATCATGAAATGGGTGCATAATGAATGTAAAATAGTTAATGAAATAGTTTCATGTAAAATATGTAATGAAAAAGATTCATGTAAAAAAGTTAATAAAATAGATAATGAAATAGATTCATAGCTAATGAAATAATTCATAATAGATTTTGTTCGTTATGAAATTAATCTGCATGTAAGAATTTGAAGGTGAAAAGGTTTCATTGCATG
>NW_020200864.1:51406-53914 GCF_001531365.2 Cynara cardunculus var. scolymus
GAGGAGCGATCAAATGAAAACCACCATCATTTGTACAAACCGTACAAACCACCCTCATACTCTCTCTCTCTATATATATATATATATATATATATATTTTTTTTGATGGTCAAAGATAGGGCCTTGGGCCTTGGGGTCTTATGACCGTCACGGCTGTGGCTGAACCAAACACGCACTGTTTCGAACAGTCGCGCCTCCTCGCTGGAGGTTTTTTGTTTAACCGCCAAATAACTACCGAGACTATATATATATATATATATATGCCATTTCCTTCATTCGACCAAGAGATTCATTTTTCCCATATGTTTTTCCTTTTTTCATTCCATCTTCCCTCTCGAGAACACGCTTCGATTCAATGGGGTTGAATTGATGTGCATCAAATCAACCGGGTAGTTGTATCCTCTAGACGACATCCGTACTAAGCACGATTGGGGACGAAATTTCGTCTTAGGACACTGCAATTCGCAGGCCTCTATCCTCTTATCCTTGTTCAATTCTACGCTCAACATTGAATAAGGTACACGGTTCGTAAATTTCAAGTATTTTGTTCATAAGTTTGGTTGTTGTTTTCGTTATTTTCTGTTTTGCTGTCGATTAGTCATGACAATAACGACAATATATTGTTACCTGATATATTGGATGAAATAAATAATGTTTTTATTATTGGTGACAATATTATATTGCTTATTTAAACTAATGTGAACTTTATTATTAGAAATAATCTATATCTATATATCTATATATCTATATAAAGGAGAATCATCAAAAGATGATGTGGCATCTTGAGAGAGTTAGAATCATTAGTTGCTATTTTTTCTAATTTTTGGATAATTTAAAATAAAAACATATTATTAAATGAATGAACATTTCATTTACTTTTTATCTATAAGTTACATATAATAATCTAATAATCTAATAAACCTTTATATCTTATTATCTATAAATATGTAATCTATATGTTTATAATGTATAAGTAAGAATGAAAAGACATGACACAATGTAGATTGAGAATTCCAAAATATTGACAATCAATATATAGAATTAAAACTAGAATCAATATATAACCAAAAACTTATTATAATCAATACATTAATACGTATAAAAGATAGAGGCAACTTATAATTAAAATCAAACACTATATATAGTTAGCACTAGAATCAATATAATACATATCTTTTATTTTACATAATTTTATTAAGACCTCTTTTTTTAGGATTTTTATAGAGAAACCAAACTATGAACTGTCTAAAACAAATCTAAAAAGTTCGAACAAGTCAAATGAAAAAAATGACAAATCAATCAGACTCCTATGTATCTGGAATTGTAATAATACTATCTATTATTGTTCCACTTTGTGCAATTGCATGTAGGAAAATAGGGGTTCAAGGAGGTTTTTGGTCAATGATGCAAATGAATATATTATAACTAATATGAGCAAATTGCAAAAATATTCAACATTTATATATCAAAGTAGGTAACAACACAATTTTTGCTTGGTGAATATATATATTTTATGAGAATATATGTTGGAGATAATTTGATATGTATCATGACAAAACAATTCTCATAATACACCTCATGATTATAATCAATATTTTCACATATTCTTTTTATGATTTTGAACCAATTATGAAATTTGATATAATAAAAGATTGATATATAAGACTTATTAATATATATATATATATATATATAGGGTATATTTCAAATACAACCATGTCTATTTGTACAGCCAATGCAATCCAATCAATTGAGATATTTATGGAAATGATGAGAGTTCATTTATTATGATTTGAATATTTATAGAAGATGACTAGAGCTAGTTCATTAATTATGACCAATACTTTATATTAGAAAACAATCAAAACTTTTATGAAATCACATATTTATCAAATTAAATGAACGGTTGAGATTAAGTTGTATTGGTTGTACACATATAAATGGTTGCATAATAACTCACGTTTCTCTCTCTCTCTCTCTCTCTTTATATATATATATATACATAGAGAGAGAGAGAGAGAGAGAACAATCAATGATGATAAGGTGGATTCGTATATCAAAGTGATTATTGATTCTTATTAATTTAATATATAAATGTGATCATCGACTCATTTAGCTAACTTAAATATTTAAAAAAAAATTATTGTCATCGAGCAAGCACGATATCAAACACTAGTTAAATATAATGATGAAAACAGTAAGAAGAAGATTATTAAAATGGATAGAAAAATTATGTGTAAAAATAAATGTATTTTCCATCATTTTGGAGAATGGAACTTAAAGTAGACATTAATTAATCTATAATTTAAAAAATGATTTTTTAGAATAAACTTTTAAAAGATACGATAAATGATGTTTAAATAAATAATATTTAAAATACATACACTTTTGAATAAATTTCTTAGAATCTATAATCTATACTATATTATAAAGCATTTGGCTAAAACTCTTAAAAATTCTTAAACTCTTAAAAACTCTTAAACTCGTTCATCCCTAAACAATTTCATC
>NW_020200864.1:54284-60703 GCF_001531365.2 Cynara cardunculus var. scolymus
AAAATTAATTTGAAACTGATATCGATATATTTTTTTCAAAAATTTATAATATTTTTAAATTTATATTTTATTAAAAAAATAAAAACATTATCGTTTTCTCAAAACCACATAAAACCGTATTATATCGACATAAAAAAGGAATAAAACGAAACACTGAAATCAAGATGTGTCTCGATGCATTGCATGAGTACCCTTCTAGTATATTTTTAAACCGTGGCTTTTAAAAGTATAATTATTAAAAAGAAAATAGTTAATTTAAAGATTAAATGTATGAAATAGCAACATATTTTCAAATATTTTCTTATTATACCATTATGCTTTCGTCTTTTCTATTATATCAATGTACTTTTAAATTATTTTTTTTATCAAAGCATTCTATTTTGAAAAATCTACCTATTACAGTAACGTGTACCATTTTGATTTAGGGGCTGCTTACTAGCCTCTTATTACGTCTTACCGATAAGAGTTTCTTATCTGAATAAAAATCAAGGTATTTACTAAAACAATTTAAAGAGTAATAGATGGGTTTTTGAGAGCTTTAAGAGAGGAGAAAGCTTCGAAGTTCTGGTGTTAAGATTTGAGAGGTGACGTTTTGGCTCTCCTTGGGTTTTTTAAAATTAGGTTGGAGATATGACTTTTTGGCTCACTTATTAGGTTCTTTGGAATTGGACAAATGTAATTTTTTATTTGGGTATTTTAATGTAACAYTTCAAGATTGTATTTGGATATAGCCATGTATTTCATATATCAAGAAATATAATTTATATATCCGGTCTCACTATTTATACAAAAGCTATATTACAAAAGTAGCTATCAATTTTTTTTTCACAAAATCCCAATACAAAACTTGTATACATAACAAGTATTCAAGTACAAAAGATATCACATCATCCCAAAAAATAATCATATATTCTTCATACTTTCTGTTGGTCCTGTTAGGGTCTACAAGATGTGTATAACAGTTTGTAGAAGGGGGGGGGGATGAATATAAACACAAAATTTTTAAATTTAAAATATATATTGATAAGAAAGGATCAATACAGATTTTACAAGATTGTTTGCGAAAAGATAAAATAGACAAAACTATCTAAAGTTACACACTAATTCTTAGCAAAGAAATAAAAGATTTGTTGTAAAAGAAGTAGAAGAAAGTAAGTTCTATCTGGGAAAGAACTTGTTTAGAATACAACAAAGAGATTCTAACTTGCTCTTGAAGATGCGCGTATTTGTTCTTAGATGTATGTGTTCTTTTACTTAAGTGTAAGCAAGTTCAGAGTGAGGGTTAAGAGTATCTCTACATGGAGATAAAACACTTTTATTTATACCCATTGCAATAAATGCACATTTAATGCACGTGGTAGGGTTAGAACGCGTGTCAAGACTTAAAGGGAAAACTTGTCCTTTGCTACAGTGAATAATACAAAAGCCTATTCATGAGCAGACATCATTTCATAAAGTTGGTGGGTAAAAGAGTCAACTAATCGGCTCCGTACCGTACTAACGTTTAGAAAGGGTATGGGTTTGTCCTTTGTGTGTGTAAGGACAAGACAAAAAAAATCGTGCTCAACAAGTTTCTTTTGGTCGCTGAATGCTGGAATAACCTAAAGGTCATTTCAGCATTCCCTGAGGCTTGGGCAGTCTTCACACATATGTAGACGAGGTTGTAATCACTGAATACCGCTTTAGATCACGTACTCGCTAGTCTCTAATCTTCAGTTTCAGTCTTCGACATTCGCTGAAGGTTATTTGGTGTGAGTTTTGTCTTCTTGAAGTATCGTTGTCGCTGATTGGATTTACAATACAAGTTCTTCAGCGATCACTGAGCATACCCAGTGATGATCGCTAGAACTGAAAACAGAAACATAAATACTTCGCATAGGGTAAAAGAGATTATCATCAAATCAAATGAGAGAGAGGATCAACAATCTCCCCCTATTTGATGATAACAAGACAACATAAAGAAAGTTGTCTTATCAAATAATAGTAAGGAAATGTAACATATAAAGTACATTTCTCTTTTAACTATTTTGGGATCTTTTTCAGTGAGTCAGTCTTTACTTGGAGAATTTTCTTAAGTTATATTTAAGAAAAGTTACAAGAATGGAAACTGAAACTGAAAGCTTATTCACCGACTTATAGATTGTTAGTGAATGTGAAAAATAACACTGGAACTCATAGACTTGTGTCCCTATTACTTTTTTCAGGGATCTTTTTCATTGATGCACAAAACACTTATATTATATTCAGTGGAAATATTACAAGATGTTCAGTACATGTCTAAAACTTACAAAATATAAGATTAATCACTGAAAGTAGACATAGTAAGTAGATTACAAAATGTGGACAATATTACAAAAAATATAAACTAGTCTAGGATGTTTAGATTAATGTAGCCAGGTACATCTTCTCCAAGATTCTTTCGACGTAGAAATTCTCTTCGAATCTTTCGGTCCACCACTTTTCCTTGCAAGTTATCATCTATCCAGAACATAAGATATACCAGATGTCCCATTGGGCATAGATGTAACTAGACATTCTCTGAAATCCTACTTCACCTTCATAGTCAAGGAATATAATTCCTAACTCAGGTTTGAAGTGCAYAGAGTTGGGTATATAAGGACCCTTCTCTGGCATATCAAGATTCAGCATAGAGATGTTTATACTCTCGTATTCCTTCAGGACTTCATCTAAGGAGAACCTTGTTTCATATTCGTTTCTCAGGGATGGTCTGTCATTAGGATTGGAGAGTCTTTTCTTCCTTCCTCCCTTCTTCAGAGATGGCCTGTCAGGGATTGCGACATACCTGGACATCCTTTTGATGAGATCGTTGATGATGTCTTCAATAATCGACTTATGTCTAGACTTGGATTTCTGAATTGCTTGTCTAATCTCCAGCCATTCGTTGTATCCATAATGGCCAGGGTAGGAAGGGTACTCGGTGACGACATCGAGATTTTCCCTGGTGATGAGCATCGAGAGAAGAGTTTCACCGTCTTTGGATCGTCCGCTGATGTTGATGCTCTTGATTGGGTGAGGACTGATTTTTTTTTTCATCTTTGCTTCGCTCCAATGCTTGTCCCGCTCAGCCAGCTTCAGATTTTTCTTGTGCTCAGCTTCTGTAAGAGAAAGTAACTTAGCTTGGGCTTGGACAACGTTCACCTTCTTTTTGGACTTTCTCTTTGGAAGAACCTTTTCAGCTAGTGACTTGGCCAACTTTAGGCTGTCTTCAGTCTGCTTCTTCTGAAGCTCTAGCTCTTCTTCAGTTCTTATTGCCTTGAGTCTTTCAGCTTCTAAAAGGGGTCAATCTCACCACCACTAGAGGTAAGAAGAGGGATTTTTACTCTAGTCTGGTCGAGCGACTCCTTAAGCTGAGTCATTTGCTGGTCGGTAGGAGCACTGGAGACAAGGTTTTCAGGGACCCAYTMCAGTCGACCGCAGGTAGTAAAGGGAATATGAAGTTGATACAATGAAGTGACAACTACCTGAGAGGTAGAGTCTTCATATAAGGGTTGAGGGTTTTAGAAAAGTACATTCAGGTTCCCTTCTTCAGTGACACCTTTGACTTTCGACTTAGGATCCTAGTTCTTTGAAGGAGCGGACTCTTCTTCCCTTTGCTCCCCCTGGGATGCGGAATCCCTGAGGGCGACTCATTTGGTGGCGGTTGTTGGACGTTGATACTCAATGGTGAAGTCATCTTCATCATCGTCGTCATGATCGCTATCGAGGTCACTGTAGGAGTTTGGAAGATCAAGTTCGTCATCTTCATCATCATCTTCTTCATCATTATCATCATCACCAGCAATAGGTGCAGAGGTGATGGGAAGGTCATCATCCCTAGGGATGGCATCAACTTCCTCAACCGTAACAGCTTCACCGGAGGTTGGGATTGCTTGGGCAATCTCAGCTTCAGCTTCAGCTTCAACATCATGGATTGCTGGAGCAGTAGATGGTCCAGCGGCGTTGGACCTTTTCTCCCATCTCTAGCTAAGACTTGAGAGTATAGGCTAGAGAGTTTGTCCATGCGTTGATGTTGGAGGACCATCATCTCCTCTAGCCGCAACAAAGCGCTGGTTAGAGTTGTCGTTGGTTCGCGCGTCTCATTAAGCTGAGCGTGGTCATCAGCGGTGAAAGAGGGCGAGATCACTGGTGTTGGTTGACGAACATCATCCAGGAACTGTTGGAGAAGCTCTGTCTRCTGAAGAGACTAAGCCTGAGCGTCATCAGCCCTGCTAGAGAGAACAACGATGGCTTCAGTATTGGCTCGAACAGCCTYATGAAGAGTCGAGAGTTGACTCCTAACTTCTTGAACATCATCTTTGACAGCTGAGAGGTCCGCATAAATATCTGCCTTGCAAGGAATATCTCGATGTACTTCAGTTCTCTTGCAGAAGATGGTATCGACGGCTGGGAGGAGAAGCTTCACATCTGAAGCCATGTCATAATCTTCATCATCTTCTTCGTACTCCTCTTCTTCTTCGGCCACAACCTTAGGTGCAGAAGGACCTGAAAGAGATGGAGAGTGAGCAGATAGAAGCTCGGGGTTAGAAAAATTGAAGGGGTAGGAAGATGGAATACATGAGGAGCCATCAAGGACATCCAAAGGATTGGCACTGGCTTGCTGCCCTTGAGAGGTTGAGCATTTGTATACTGAGGAGCCTCGAAAGGAGCAACCTCAGGTCTAGTGGTGTGTATTTCATCATGAGGGAGGACATTCGCTGATGATTCATAAACATGTGTAGCGACCAAAGAAGGAGGAGAAGTGAAGACGACTGAGAAGACTTGTGAGTGGTCAGCGGTGGCGGCGTTGATATTCACATCTTTAGTGATTTGGGTCACTGAGGCGGTTGGGGTAGGTACCACTGATACGACAATGATTTCAAGGATCACTGAAGAGCTAGGAAGGGTAGCTCAAGGTGCCTCGGGATTAAGGCTAGTTTCAATAGTTGAAACCTTTCGAGAGGTCTCAGCCAGAGATGTGGCTATCCCGTTTTTGGCCTTCTTGGATCTCTGAGGAGAACCAAGAGTTGGTTGAGAAGGTCGTTTTGAAGAGGTTTCGGTGGCTGGGCTAGATGCAGGGGGTTTTCCTTTGTCTTCACCACATGAGGAGAAGAGGGAGAGAAGGGCACTATAGAAGAAAGTGCAACATCTCCTTCCCTAAGCTTGTGATCCAAAATCCTGGAACCAAGCCTACATACCTGGAGGTTTCCTTTCTTAGAATATTTTTCTGCAAATATTTTTGCAAAAACCGTGGAGAGGAACCTCGTGTAAGGCACCACTTTTTCTCGCTGACGCTTGTTCAGCTTTTGCACCAGATCATCAAAAATGACCGCAACATAATTTTATATTGCGACGCTGAATCGCAGATACTCCAATTGTCAGGGCGACTCGGGAGGCCTGAACCTGTCCTCCAGTCTTTCCACCCATAAACTGGATAAAATGAGAGAACAAGTATTTCCAGATAGCTGACATCCTGTTTTTCTCAATTTTCGATAAGGACTTAATGGAATTATTTGAGTCTTTCTTCAGTGGCCATTGGTAGCCAATGGCATCGAGACATTGGATGATCTCGGCAGTGGAGGGCTCGCTGTCGAAGGGGCCCTTGGGGAGGCGAATAGCTATCCTCACAGTAGCAACTCCAAGTTGACAGTCATGCGGTTGAAAGTGAAGGTTATCTTCTCCACTTGATGACCGTTCTTGTCTTCAAGTTCCACCACTTCAGCAGTGAACCAGAACTGTTGAAGAGCTTCTTTAACCATGACGGGCTCATGGTTAAGAGCAAAAGCAAGGGACGACCGTTTGAGGAAGCCAGCCGCTTCGTTGTAGAAGGCTTTATTGGAGGGGGATTTCCAACAAGTCAACGTGATTGTTAGCCTTGAAGGAGACTTCATTGATTGAGAAGTTTACGTTCTTGGCAGCCATTTGTTTTTGGTAAGAAAATAAGATACATAACAGTATGCTAAATAAACCAAGAGTTGTGTATAGTTTTTAAGTTTTGAACAAGAAAACTTCTTTTGAAAAATCCGTGAAGAAAGATTAGGGTTTTTCAAGTAGAATGTAGTTGATGAAATACGATTATAACCAAGAAAGATGTTGTGTTAATAATCATTAATGTTTGTTTTTAAAAGAATAGAGTTCTTAAAACATCAAACATGTGTTTCATAAAAGGAAAAAAATAGATAAGAGATGAAAGAATGTGTCGACCTTAGTTCTTTAGAGATGAAGAAGGTCGAAGAAAAGATTGTAGAAGTTTGTGTTCTTGCTTGCAAAATGACAGAGGTTCGTCTAGATTTTTGAAAGCGTAAAGAAAAAAGTGAGGAGGAAGTCTGTTAGCATCAAATTGATCCTAATAATTATCTCAAAAAGTTTTATTAAGCAATCGGGGCTAAGAATGGATCATATGAAGATGTTGTTGTGCCAAA
>NW_020200864.1:62463-70355 GCF_001531365.2 Cynara cardunculus var. scolymus
AAAATCCTATTCTGGATAAGGCTAATCCTATTTTGGATAAGGCTAATCTTATTCAGATTATCATGGATTTCTGCCTATATAAGTAGTGTTTCAGGTAGAGAAAAAAGAAAACGAGAGCAAATAGAGAATTCATTGTAAAACATAGATTCAGATACATCTTATGAGAGTCGATTAGGGTTCTTGAGAGTTTGTAATTTTCCATTCAATAAAGAAAGTGCCGTCGATTTCTATTTCATCTTCTTCTTCTACAAATTTCTCTTGAATTCCTTATTAAATTGTTCTATTGTCAGATCTGGGCTATAACAAAGTCTCATATTTATAGGCAGGAGGAGAGAGTGTGGAGATAGGAGAGAGAAAAAGGCTACGGTTGAGGAAAAATGCCATGATGAAAAAGATGACACGTTTTCATCCATGATTGGATGACATTTAATGAGGTCGCGTATGATATACCTTTTTGCGCGTCTCAAAGCATTGCGTATTGTAAACAGAGAATGTCATCATAAAGACGGTTCATTAACTATTTCTTTTAAAAACGAAAAGGTTTTTAAGAAAAACGAAGTCATTTAGTGTTAGAAGAAACACTTAAAAGACCTTTTAACACATTTGGTCACTGAAGAAGAAAAGCTTTAGTGATAGTTTTGTTTTAAGAAATGAGAATAACTTAGAAGAATATATTTTCATAAAAAGGTTCAGTGTCAGTGATAAGAGAATCACTGAAACTGAGATTTAAAAAAAACATTTGAATCACTGAATAGTAAAGGTTCAGTGATCATTTAGATTTTTAAGAAAAGATAAGTATAAGAGATATACTTATAAAATGTTCAGCGAGTACAAGAATCACTGAAACAAATTTTTAAAACGATTTGATCACTGAAGAAAGAAAGCTTCAGTGACAGTTTTAATTTTTTAAGAAAAAGGAATAAGTAAACATACCTTAGAGAGAATAGATACATTTGCTCAAGAGTTCAGTAACAAAGATAGAGTACTGAATCATTTACCTTACTGATTGATGTTAAAGCTGAAGAGAATTATTCTTCAGCGTCTAGCATCCCCAGTTTGCTGATCAAGATGTTAAATCTTGTCTCATCAAGAGGCTTGGTGAAAAGGTCAGCGAGCTGGTAATCAGTTGGAACGAAGTGAATTTTAATGTCACCATTCATAACATGATCTCTAATAAAATGATATCAGATCTCTATATGTTTGGTCTTGGAATGAAGTACAGGGTTATTTGCAATTGCAATAGCACTAGTGCTATCACAATAGATAGGAACCTTTGAAAATTGAAGATCGTAGTCTATCAGCTGGTTTTTCATCCAAAAAATTTGGCACTACAGCTACTAGCGGCTACATATTCAGCTTCAACGGTTGATGTGGACATTGAGTTTTACTTTTTACTTGTCTAGCTCACCAACTTTCCACCTAGAAGTTGACAGCCTCTAGTGGTGCTTTTCCTATCAATTTTGCAACCTGCAAAATCACTATCCTAATAACCTATTAGGTCAAAACCTGAACCCTTAGGGTACGAGAGACCCAAGTTAGGAGTTCCCTTTAGATATTTGAAGATGCATTTTACAGAAATCAAATGGGATTCCTTAGGTTTAGATTGATATCATGCACATAAGCAAGTAGAATACATGATATCTAGTCAACTAGTTGTGAGATACAGCAGGAGCCGATCATTCCTCTATAAACAGTTACGTTTACAGGCTTTCCATTTGGATCCTTGTTGAGAGAGAGTGGAGGAGCCATTAGAGTCTTCATAGATGAACTATTAGATAGATCGAACTTCTTCAGCATGTCACGAACATACTTACTTTGACTTATAAAGATACCTTTATCTGACTATTTGATCTGGAGACCTAAAAAGAAGGTTAGTTCTCCTATCATACTCATATGATATTTTTTCTTCATGCGATTAACGAATCAAAAACACAAAGAGGGATTAGTGGAACCAAATATAATATCATCGACATAAATTTGGACTAGAATGATATGACCTTAACTTTCCTAAGAAATAAGCTCTGGTCAATCTTTCTACGTACAAATTTCTCAGAGATGAGAAACAAGGAAAGGGTATCATACCAGGCATGAGGAGCCTGTTTTAACCCATAAAGAGCTTCATCCAAACGATACACGTGGTTTGGATACTTAGGGTCATGAAACCCTGGAAGTTGTTCAACATAAACTTCCTCTTGAAGTTTTCCATTAAGGAAAGCGCTCTTTACATCCATTTGGTAGACTTTAAAGTCTCCATGGGCAGCAAAGGCTAGGAAGAGTCGAATTGCTTCGAGTCTAGCCACTGGTGCAAAGGTTTTGTCATAGTCGATCCCTTTTTCTTGTCTATAACCCTAAGCAACAAGTCGAGCATTGTTACGGGTTACCATACCTTCTTCATCCAACTTGTTGCGATAGACCTACTTGGTGCCTATCACTGTTTTGTTAGAAGGATGTGGGACAAGGTACCAGACTTTGTTTCTATCAAACTCAATGAGCTCCTCTTGCATGGCAAGGACCCAACTAGGGTTTGAGATAGCATCATTGATTTTCTTGGGTTCAACTAAGGAAAGAAAGTTGACAAAGAGACATATATTACCTAGACCACGATGAGTATGAAAACTTGCATCTGGATCACCAAGAATTTGATGAATTAGATGGTCTTTGGTCCATCGCTGAGCTGGTAGAGGATTATCATCCGAGTAGATAGCTTCAGGAACAAAGGATGAGGCTTTAGCTACAGTGTCTTCGACAATTGGAACAATTGCTAAAGAGCCTCAGATTCAGCGACTGATAAAGGTTCAGATGCTGAGGGCATCTCATTCACTAAATGATCAGTGTTTGAAGTAGAAGGAGGAACACAGCTAATGGGCACGACAACGATCTCTGAAGAAGATACGTTGGAGTGACTAGCTGCAACTGGAATGATAAATGGATCATCTTCAGCATGTGGGGCTTCAGCGTTGGGAGGAATGCTGAAGGAAGCTTTAGGTTGTCCATAGTGAGAGAACATCCAGTTTTCTAATTCATCATCATTTTCAAGATGGATTTTGAATTAGCTGACTAAGATTCATCAAATGTGACATGGATAGTTTCTTCTATCATCTGTTTTCGTTTGTTGAATACTCTCAAGGCTTTGGATACTGAAGAATATCCAAGAAAGATTCCTTCATCATCTTTGGGGTCGAACTTTCCGAGATGGTCACGGTTGTTGAGAATATAACATGTGCAACCAAAGATGTGTAGAAAGCTAATAGAGGGCTTTCTTCCATGGAAAAGTTCATAAGCTGTCTTCTTGAACCTCTTGACGATCAGCGGTTGATTTTGAGTAAAACCAGCGGTGTTGACAGTTTCACCCCAGAAATGAGTAGGGATATGGGACTCGCTGAGCATTGATCGAGTGGCCTCTATGATTGTTCGATTTCTCCTTTCAGCGATCCCATTTTGCTGAGGAGTTCTCACTAAAGAAAAGTTGGGAGAAATTTCCTTGTCCTTAAAGAAGTTATCCATAGTACTATTTTTGAATTCAGTACCATGGTCACTTCTAATAGATCGTACTTTAATGTTGTTAAGTACTTCTATTTTCTTGATGAACAAAATGATATCTTCAGGTGCTTCATCTTTGGATCTGAGAAAGAAGACCCATGTGTAACTGGAATACTCATCAACAATGACGAGTGTATACTTCTTTCCAGCGATATATTGCATGTTGACTGGACCAAAGAGATCCATGTGCAGTAGCTGAAGAGGCGCAATCACTGAAGAGATTTGCTTTAATTTAAAGCTGGCTCTTGTTTGTTTTCCTTTTTCACACGCAGAACAAAGAGATTCCTTTGCAAAAGGAGGGTTAGGGAAGACCAGCGACAAGATCATTTCTAGACAATTCATTGAGTGTCTTGTAGTTAAGATGAGAGAGCCGTTTGTGCCACAGCTAGTTGATGTCTGACGAGGCTTTAGAGAAGAATCAGTTGTTCTCAGTGATAGAAGAATCCATATTGATGATATAGACATTCTCCAAGCGAGAACTGGTCAAGGCAACCTTATCATCTTTGTCRTAGACATAACATGAATTCTTAGAGAATTTTACTGTGTAGTCTTTGTCATACAGCTGACTGATGTTGAGGATGTTGTGCTTCAATCTTTCAACGTATGCAACTCGTTTGAACGTGGTTGCATCATTGGTTAATATACCCAAATCTTTGGTATATCCTTTTCCATTACCTCCGAAGGTCACGAAAAGTCTTATTTCTTTCTTGTAGTTGATTAGCAGGGTTTTGTCTCCAGTCATATGCCTTGAGCATCCACTATCTAGATACCATATGGCTTTGACATCCTGCACAAGGGAACAGTTTAAAAATGCTTTTGGTACCCAACTATTGGGGTCCAGCACTGTTAAAGGCATCATCCACGGATGCTGAAGAACCAGTGTCAGCAGACGACGTCACTAAACCTGGAGAGGTTTTAGTGGGAAGGGGAACAACCTCTGACGCTAGTGAGATAGAGTCAGTGGATGTCTTCACTGAGCCTGAAGAAGAGGCTCAAGTGGTTAGAACTACAAGATTTGATGCTGAAGGCTTAGCAGCAGTTGTTGTTTTCACTGAGCCTGAAGAGGAGGCTTTAGTGGTTTTCTTCACTTTGGTTGCTTTTGTAGCCTTAGTGGAGGATTTTGCTTTGTTTGATTTCTCAGCCTTAGCTACTTTCTTGCCCTTAGCTGGTGGACCAGCCTTAGCGGCAGAAGGACACTTACTGCAATATGTGTATTTTCACCACAGTGTTTACACTTCCTATATCTGAAGGTAGCTTTAGGGCCAGGAAGCATCAGATTAGAAGAGGGACCAGCTCCAAGGGTTCCCTTCTCATTAGTTCTTGGAGGAACTTTTGAGGCTTTAGAGTCCTTAGGTGAAGCATTCACCTTGAGCTGAGACTTAGACTTCTAAGAGAATTCAAATTTCTTAGTTCCTGATGAAGAAGGTTTACAAGCTGAAGGAATAGACCTAGATCTGGAAACGGTACAGCTAGTCTCGGATCAGCTAAACATTTCTGCAAATTTGATACGTGGAAAGTGTCATGAATCAGACTTAATTCTTCTGGTAGTTCTAACTGATATGCCACTGGCCCAATTCGCTTATATATTCTGAACGGCCCCACATACCTTGGACTGGGCTTACCCTTCTTTCCAAATCTGATGACACCCTTCCATGGCGAAACTTTCAACATCACAAAATCACCTACACCAAATTCAATCGGCTTTCGATGATTATTAGCATAACTTTTCTGGCTATCTTGTGCTGTTTTGATTCTTTCGCGGATCTGTTCGATCTTCTCAGAAGTTTCTTGGACAATTTCAGGACCCATCAGCTGTCTTTCACCCATCTCGTTTCAACACAATGGCGTTCGGCATTTACGTCCATACAACACTTCATACGGTGCCGCTTGGATGCTGGAATGATAACTATTGTTATATGCAAATTCTATCAATGGCAAGTGATTTTCCCACGATCCCCTAAAGTCTATAATACAACTTCTCAACATATCTTCGAGAGTCTGGATTGTTCTTTCACTCTGTCCATCAGTCTGCGGATGATAAGCTGTACTTGGTCGAATTTCAGATCCCAAAGCTTTCTGCAATCCTTCCCAGAACTTTGAGGTAAATTGATTATCTCTATCAAAGACAATAGACAATGGAACACCATGTCTGGTTATAATTTCTTTGATATAAATCTGTGCTAGCTTTTCTAAATAGTACTTCTCTCTTATTGGCAGAAAATGCGCAGATTTAGATAGATGATCAACAATTACCCAGATCGCGTCATACCCCATTGGAGTTCGAGGCAATTTCATGAAGAAATTCATTGTAATGTGATCCCATTTCCATACAGGTATCTCTAATGATTGAAGACTTCCATACGGCTTCTGAAGTTCAATCTTAACCTGTAAACATGTCAGACACTGTCCCACATATCTAGCTATGTCTTTYTTCAATCCCGGACACCAATAAAAAGGTTTCAAATCTTTATACATCTTATTGGTGCCTAGATGAATAGAGAGAGTATCRGGACTTATGGCTTTCATTTAATACAGTGTTTCGGATATCTCCAAAACATGGTACCCAAATTCGCCATTGAATGCACATTAGTCCTTCGTCATTCTGTTCTAAAGTTGAAATCGTTTTACCCAACTTTTCTGTCTTAACAAATTCTTCTTTCATAGCTTCTTGTTGACATTTCTGAATTTTCTTACGAATGTCAGGGATCAAATTCATTCTCATTRTCACAGCTTTAATGGTTCCACTCTTTGCTTTCCTGATTAAAGCGTCATCTACCACGTTAGCTTTTCCCGGATGGTAGAGGATTTCACAATCATAATCATTTACCAGTTCAATCCACCGACGTTGTCGCATATTTAATTCTTTCTGACTGAACAAATGTTGCAAACTTCTGTGATCAATATAAATCTGACATTTTGTTCCCAAAAGGTAACGTCTCCAGATTTTCAGAGCAAACACCACTGCAGCTAATTCCATATCATGGGTTGGATACTGTTTCTCATGAACTTTCAATTGTCTTGACGCATAAGAAATCACCTTTCCTCTCTGCACCAAAACACATCCCAACCCCAACTTTGAAGCATCACTGTATACCACAAAGTCTTCGGATCCATCTGGTAAGTTTAACACCGTGCACTGCAAATTTGATCTTTTAATATTTGAAAAGTCTCTTGTTGTTCTCTTTCCTACTGAAATTTAATTATTTTCCGAGTCAATTTAGTCAATGGCATGGCTATCTTGGAAAAGTTTTGAATAAACTTACGGTAATAGTCGGCCAATCCAAAAAAGCTTCGGACTTCAGAAGGAGTTTTCGGAGCTTCCCATTTTGCAATTGCTTCTATTTTAACTGGATCCACCTTTACTCCTGCTTTGGATATGACATGTTGGTCCCAAAAGGGTCTACAAGATAAGAAACAGTTTGTAGAAAGGGGGGGATGAATACAAACACAGAGTTTTCAAATTTAAAATATATATTGATAGAGAAGATCAATACAGATTTTACAAGATTGTTTGCGGAAAGATAAGGTATAGAAAACTTATCTAAACAACCTTTGGTTATACACAGATCTTTAGCAAATACAAGAAAAGATAATGCTAGAAAAAAAGATATTTTACTTAAGCAAGGAGAGGCTTGAAGTAAGAATAGGTAAGAGAGTGATGCGCGCACTCTGCATGGAGAAGAAACACTTCTATTTATACCCAGTGCATTAAATGAACATTTAATGCAATAAGGTAGGGTTTAGAGTGCGTGTCAAGCCTTAAATGGAAGGCTTGTCCTTTGCAACAGTAAATAGTACAAAAGCACTATTTCTAAGCAGACATCCTTACCTAAAATTGGTGGACAAAGAGTCGACTAATCGGCTCCGTACCGTACTAACTTTAGTAARGGTATAGGTTTGTCCTTTGTGTGTATAAGGACAAGACAACAACAATCGTGCTAAACAAGCTTCCTTTGATCGCTGAATGCTGGAATGACTTGAAGGTCTCATCATCATTCGCTGAAGCTAGAGCAATCTTCACACATATGTAGATAGGTTCGTAATCACATAATACCGCTTCAGATCACGTACTCGCCAATCTCTAATCTTCAGTTTCAGTCTTCGACGTTTGCTGAAGGTTCTTTGGTGTGAGTGTTGTCTTCTTGAAGTATTGTTTGTCTCTGAGATTTACAAAGCAAGTTCCTCAGCGATTACTGAACATACTCAGGGTATGATCGCTGGAACTGAAAATACAGAAACAAAATTTACATCGATAGATTAAAAGGGATTATCATCAAATCACTGAGAGAGAGGATCAACAATCTCCCCCTATTTGATGATAACAAGATAACATAAAGAAAGTTATCTTATCA
>NW_020200864.1:71308-72743 GCF_001531365.2 Cynara cardunculus var. scolymus
TGTATCCATAGCGGCCAAGGTAGGAAGGATACTCGGTAAAGGCTTCAAGATTGTCCATGGTGATGAGCATTGAGACCAGTGTTCCACCGTCTTTGGATCGTCCGCTGATGCTGACGCTGATGATTGGACGGGGACTTAGTCTCTTTTTCAACTTTGCTTCGCTCCATTGCTTATCCTTGTCCACAAGCTTCAGCTTCTTCTTGCGTTCAGCTTTTGCAATCTGAAGGAGTTTGGCCTGGGCTTGGACATTATTCACCTTTTTCTTGGACTTCTTGGGAAGGACTTTATTTGCTAGAGACTTGGCCAACTTTAAGCTGTCTTCAGTCTGCTTCCTTTGAAGCTCTAGTTCTTCTTCAGCCCTTAAAGCCTCGAGTCTTTCAGCTTCAGAAAGAAAGTCAAACTCACCACCATTAGAGGTACGAAGAGGGATTTTTACTCTGGTCTGGTCGAGCGACTCTTTAAGCTGAGACATCTGTTGGTCGGATGGAGTAAAAGAGCTAGGTTGATAAGATACTCACTCCAATCAACCGCAGGTTGTTGAAGGGATGTGAAGTTGGTACTCTGAAGTGATCACTACCTGAGAGGTAGAGTCTTCAAATAAGGTTTGTTGAGGGCTTGCGAAAAGTACCTTCAAGTTACCTTCTTCAGCGACCGCCTTGCCTTTTGACTTGGGGTCCAGGTGCCCTGATGGAGTCGATTCACCTTGTTTTTGCTCCCCCTGGGATTGAGCTTCCCCGAGGGCAATACCTTTGGTAACTGTTGATGGCTTCTGGAACTTGATGGTAAAGTCATCTTCATCATCATCGTCGTCGTCACCATCTAGATCATATCCGATGTCTGGAATGACAGGTTCATCATCGTCTTCATCATCATCTTCTTCATCCACATCAACATCATCATCATCACAGCAGCAGTGATGGTATGAACATCATCCCTAGGGATGGCTTCGACAACCTCAGCTTGAGCAGCTTTGGTGGTCGTGATTACAGGAGCAGCAACCGCTTCAGCTTCAACAACCTCGACTTCTACTGCAACTGAAGCTGATACTGGGCCAACAGCCTGAGAAGCTGTAGGAGCAGCATCAGATGATCCACCAGCGTTGGACCTCATCTCCCCCTCTCTGGAGAACTATGGAATCCTTCAGCCTTTGCAAAGCATTGGCTAGAGTTGTCGTTGCCTAACGCGTTTGAGAGAGCTAAGCGCGATCATCGGCAGAGAAGGAGGGTGCACTCACCGGAGCTGGTTGATGGACAGCATCCAGGATTTGCTTAAGAAGTCCAGTCTGCTGTTCAGCTATAGCTTGAGCGTCGTCAACCCTATTGTGAAGAACAGCAAGGACATCGTTGTTGATTTGAACAGCTTCCCGGAGAGTCTGGAGCTGACTCTGAACTTCTTGAACGTCCTCCTGAAGGGCTAGGAAGTTCGCATCAAGATC
>NW_020200864.1:76107-77312 GCF_001531365.2 Cynara cardunculus var. scolymus
CTGATGCTAAGAAGATTGTGCTTCAGTCCTTCAACGTATGCAACGCACTTAAAAGTAGTTGTACCGTTGGATAATATACCAAAACCTTTGGTATATCCTTTTCCATTTCCACCTAAGGTGACGGAAGGTCCTCTTTCTTCCTTGAATTCAGATAAGAGAGATTTGTCTCCAGTCATATGTCTTGAGCAGCCACTGTCCAAATACCAAATGCCTTTGATAACCTAAATCAAGGGGTTAAAATAAGAATGCTATTGGTACCCAGCTATTGGGGTCTAGCTTTGTTAGAGGCTTCATCATTAGATACCAAGAAGATAGTATCAGATGATCAAGAAGATAGTATCAGATGATGGCATCACAGAACCTGAAGAGGTTTAAGTGGAAAGAGGAACAACCCTTGACACTACCAAAGTAGTTTCAGTGGAAGTCTTCACTGAGTCTGACGAAGAGACAACAGTGGAAGGGATTACAACGTCTGATACTGAAGATTTTTCAGTAGGAGTTGTCTTCGCTGAACCTGAAGAGGAGGTTTTAGCGGTTTTCTTCACTATGACTGTAGAAGCAGACTTTGTGGAAAATTTCWCCTTAGTTGATTTCTCAGCCTTGGCTACTTTCTTGCTYAAAACTGGTGAACCAGTTTTAGCGACAGAAGGACACTTACTGGCAATATGTTATATCTCACTACAGTGTTTACACTTCCTAAAGACAAGATTTGCTTTAGGGCCAGGAAGTATCAGATTAGAAATGGGACCAGCTCCAAGAATACCCTTCTCATTAGTTCTAGGAGGAACTTTTGAGGAACTGGATTCTTTAGGTGAAAAGTTCACCTTGAGCTGTGGCTTGGATTTCTAAAGAGATTCAGATTTCCTAGTCCCTGAGGAAGAAGTTTTACAAGCTGAAGGAATAGACCTAGATCTGTTAGACTTATTTGACTTCTTAGGACAGGATGCTGTAACAATGGATTTATCTTTGTCTTTGCACCTAGAACTCAAAGGAGTTCCTTCAAGATAAATCTCAAAAAGGAAAGAGGATTGAGAGGAAGAAGTGTTGGGAATAGAAGAGACAAAGGTGCCAAACTTGAGCATGGACCTGTCTACAACACTATCTTCCTGATCATAGGAAAATCCTAGACCAGTCTTTGTCTTGGCAGGGATCTGAGCGTTAATGATCTCAGAGGCTTTAAAGGAAGCTTTACACCATCCTTCAAT
>NW_020200864.1:79157-81690 GCF_001531365.2 Cynara cardunculus var. scolymus
ATATATTAATTTATCATGCTGTCACATAATCATGTATAACAAATAATCACGTATTCATTACCTCAGGTGACAACCCGGATCCGGTTATTCCCAAAGAAAATGCTTTTTGATAACAAATGTATATTAATAGTCGATGCATTAGTGACTCGCAAATGCTTTTTGGTGGCAAGGTAATTGTTTTTGGAGGAGATTTCAGACAAATTCTGCCGGTTATTCCCAAAGCAAGTAGACAAGACATTGTAAATGCGTTGTTAAGCTCATCTAACATTGGGAAAAATGCAAAGTACTAAGGCTAACTAAGAACATGAGGCTAACTGCAAACAGTGAATGTTATGAAATTGAACAAACAAGGGTTTTTGCAAATTGGATTTTGGACTTAGGAGAAGGCAAAGTTGGAGGTGATAATGATGGTAAGGAAGTTATTGCGATACCTCATGATCTTCTCATTACCGATTCAGTGGACCCTATATCCGCATTAATACATATTTGTCTATGACTCAATTCTTGAAAACATCAACAATTCATCTTATTTTCAAGAAAGGGCAATACTTGCACCAAAACATGAAGTCGTTCAAGAAATAAATGATTGTTTGCTATCATTGTTCCCAATAGACGAAAAAGAGTACTTAAGTTCATATACGCTATGTGAATCAGAGCAACTTCACGATCCGTTTGATAAAACTTTGTACTCTTTTGATGTCTTAAATGGTCTTAAATTATCAGGTATACCAAACCATAAGATATTACTAAAAGCTGGTGTTCCTATCATGTTACTGAGGAATATTGATCAGAAATCTGGATTATGTAATAGAACTAGACTACGAGTGTTATCATTGGGAAATCGGGTGATAGAAGCACATATTATATCTGAAAGCAATATTGGAAGCCGGACATTCATTCCAAGAATATCTTTGACACCTACAAACAAAAGGATTCCATTTAAATTTAGAAGGAGACAATTTCCAAAATTGATGTATGTTTTGCCATGACCATAAATAAAAGCCAAGGACAATCATTATCCAAAGTTGGTTTATTTCTAAGATAACCGGTCTTCACACATGGTCAGTTATATGTTGCTTTATCTAGAGTTAAGAGCAAACAAGGTCTGAAAATATTAATTATGGATGATGATGGTATTATTGGCAGTAGAACAACGAATGTTGTATATAAAGAAGTGTTTAGTAATCTATGATACATGGTTGTTATTCTATTAATATTTTAACTACTTACCTTTGCCTAATTTCTTCTACATTTTGTTATAAATTTTGTTTTACAAGCTTTTAATATTTACTCTAGTTATTATAGATTCTTTATAAAATGCATAATGCTTTCATTTAATTCTTGCAAAATACCGCATGTAATACACGGGTCGAACCTAGTATATGTATATATATATATATATATATATATATATTAAAAGATGAACCAAGAGGTAATTAGGTGCATCATGAGAATTAAGTATTGAAGTGTTGGTGAATTGTAGTTGAGTTTGAGATATCTCACTTTGATGAAAGAGTGAAGATTGGAATAAAGAGATGTGTATAAGAAAAAAAGAGGAAATTCATTGCGTCAACTCAAGAAGCTTAACTCATAAAGTTTACTTATTTGGATGACTCTCTTTTGCAAAACAAATCTTATTATATAAAAATAAATTATGTTTACAATCATCAATATATATATATATATATATGTATGTATATGTGTATGTAAATGTATCAATCTTCTTTATATATTTTATATAAAGTAAGATCCACAAGAAATAACGTGGCACCCTAAGAATTGAGTATTCTATATTTTTTGCCTAGAAGTTGAGTTTTGTGTATCCCACATTGATGGAGAGATGAAAGATTGACAATTGATGGTAGGTATATGAAATGAGGTATATATTAAAAGAAGAATCAAGAGGTAATTAGATGCATCATGAGAATTAAGTATTGAAGTGTTGGTGAATTGTGGTTGAGATTGAGATATCTCACTTTGATGAAAGATTGAAGATTGGAATAAAGAGATGTGTATAAGAAAAAAAAGGATGAAATTCATTGGGTCAACTCTAGAGGCTTAACTCATAAAGTTTACTTATTTGGATGACTCTCTTTTGCAAAATAATCTTATTATATAAAAATAAATTGTGTTTACAATCATCAATATATATATATATATATATGTATGTGTGTGTGTGTGTATGTGTATGTATCAATCTTCTTTATATATAAAATAAGATCCACAAGAAATGATGTGGCACCCTAAGAATTGAGTAATCTATATTTTTTTATAGAGGTTGAGTTTTGTGTATCCCACATTGATGGAGAGATGAAAGATTGACAATTGATGGTAGGTATATGAGATGAGGTTGATGTGTCTTTGTTTTAACTCAGGAGTTTGATTCTCTTGGCTAATCCTATAAACTCATATCATTAGCTCATGTTGGCTAACCCTCCAAACTCATGGGGTTGGTTAATTTTGGTCAACCCTTTGTTTGCAAAAAAGTCATCTTTATAAAAAAAAATCTTTATATATATATATATATATATAT
>NW_020200864.1:82326-84079 GCF_001531365.2 Cynara cardunculus var. scolymus
TCAACTCCGAAATAATTCAACTTAACATGGTTTTCAATTTGAAGGTGTGGAGGTTTCCCTCTTTTTTATCAGTYATTTTGTTTTGCTTTCATTAGTAGGTGTCTAAACCTRAGATGGACTTCTTTGCACCTCCTTTCAAAGAGGCACTGATGCTAACCATGGAAGTTTCAAGGCAGAGGCTCGAGCTATGAACATTTGATGGTAAAAGTTTGTTACGATTCTTACAGTTTCAAGCAAAAAGGTTTAGCTTCAGTTGGTCAAAGTAAAGTCTACGTACTATTCATAGTCTTTGTCATGTGTTTCATGATGATGTGCATGATTGTCGACCATTTCAGTTCACTATGATATCTGAAGTCTAGACTTTATTATATATAATATATCAAAAATTTAACGATGGTGGTCTCTTGAGGWAATACMTTTTCTTTCTCTTGCTTTCCTTGATCCTATTTCTTTAGATTTTTAYGTGTGRAACTTAAACCTTTTGTGTGTTTTCACAGCTTTGAGTCTGCATCTTTTTTGATAGGCAGTATTGTTATTTTTATAAAGAACCCATCCAAATGCCTAAAAATATCCAAGTGTTCCTTGTTTTTTCCTTGCAACTCTGATTGAAGAATTAACTAGCAGGCGACATCAGGTTGATGCTAAGCATTTTGCTCAAGAAGTTGGCCTTGTTGACAATCTCTGTTTGTTTGTTAAAAGCTTTTCTAAAAAGGCTGCAACTATAATGGAAGATCCCAAAAATTTTAGCCGTATTGTGGTATCGTTAATTTATTTTCTTATTGAATTCCATGTGGATATACTGGCTTGTACCTCTAGATATATGATGTTCAAAAAAGTAATTTGATTTTTTCTTTTATCGGCTCTTTTATCTACCTTCTTTATCTATGCTCTTATTCATGGACTATTGGTTTATTGATGCATGATGTCTTTATACACTCAAATATGTTTGTTTATATACAGTTTCTTATGTATGTGTTTTTCCAATGCTAAGACAAGCCTGATCCAGCCACGAAGAAAACTTCTTCTGAATCAAACTTCACAGCTATGCAATCGTGAATCATACATGTTATGCCAACTATATCTGGAGCTTATTTCCTGCTAACACTTTTGACTTCTCATGTATGGCTCGTCTACTTAATGTATCATGCCTTTTGACTTCTAAAGTGGAATTTGTTCATTATGTTCCGGATGAACATGGAAAAAGTACCAAAAAACTTATCTGATAAAAACGATAGAAATGACATAGAATCTTTTTGATAAGTGAAATGCCACTAATGATGGATTATAATCCTACCCAATATGGAAACCAAGAGCGTTGACCTTAAGTGAAAGTTGACCATAGGCAAGCGTTTGAGTAAACGACCCTCGATATAGTTCGTTTTATTATTCATGTACTTAAGTGAAAGTTTGACTTCATATACACTAATAGATATCGAAGCTACCTTGTAACTCAGATTATATATAGTAATATTATGGACCAAAAATCAACATAATCCTTTTGTTTGTAATGAAGAGAAACGAGTAAATAGTTAATTTTTAACATAAAATATTCCAAAAAGAATAATGCATTTTTAGCAGAATGACTCGAGCCTATTTCCAACGGGATTTTAACTTTAAACTGTTGTGTATTTAAACAAAGTCATTACATTTCTTTGTCAACTGAGCAACACGACTAAGATCATCTCCGACAGATTCCCAAAATGGAAACAAAAATTAAAGTCTCTAAAAAAATTTATATTTATCTCCACAGCTT
>NW_020200864.1:84547-95361 GCF_001531365.2 Cynara cardunculus var. scolymus
AATATTGATTATAATTTTAAAATATTTCATTTATCTATTAAAATATTATTTATCTCTCTAAATATTTATTCTTAAAGTTTTCTAATGGTGGGATATATTAAAAAAATATTTCTCTCACATGATAATCATTTTTGTGGTGTTCATATTTGGAGAAAAAATATTATTTTTTTCCTATTTTCTCCATTTTAGAGATTGTTTTAGGAAATTTGTTGGAGCATAAAATTGGTTCAAAATCTCTATTTTCTCAATTTTGGAGAATCTATTGGAGACCTCCAAGAGCTTTTCATTTTCCATTTAGAATAACTTTCAAGTCTGCTTAATCTGTGCATTGCACGGGCATATTGCTAGTATATATATATATATATATATACACACGAAGGTTTAAACGAGAACCTTTGTGATTTACGAGAATGCAAGAACAATTCAGTAATCTCAAACTTTTTTAATTAATAAATTAACTTATATTAAATATAAATAAATTAATAAAAATAGTAATATAATTACATAATTTTTATAAATTTTATTTTATTTTAATAAATTATAATTATCTTTTTTTTTCATACACGTTCGTTTCTACTCTCTTCTCTTCCCTTGTGATAATTGTGTGATTGTGTAACCATAACCTATCGAAACCATGATCAGTCGAGTGTAACAATAACTTATCAAAACCATGAGTAATCATTGTGATAAATGTGTGATTGTCTAATCCTAACCGATCGAAACCATGATCAAATTAAGTGTGCAAATGATGTTATAATAGTGATATCATATGATTATCACACCCATATCACATGATTATCACACTCATATCACACCAAATCATTTTTGTTGTGATAAATATGTGATTGTCTAATCTAACCTATCGAAACCATCCAAAAATCGTTGTGATAATGTCTAACCTAACCCATCGACACCATGATCAAATCGAGTGATATTGATATCACACAAAATCGTTTAATTGATTTCGTCAGTAATTCGTTGTGATAAACTAATCCTAATCGAATGAGATACCTTGAATAAAATGTGTTCCTTCTTCTTGATGTTCGATTGTTGCATGCAAACGTTTCTTCTTGATCGATTACTGTTTGATGTTTGATTCCTACGACTTTACGGCTTCTTTGTTCGTTGATTTCTCCTTGAAATCTTAATCGATACCTAATAAAAATAAGGATAATCACTCTAATTTTGAGGATTATCATGTGATCGTGTTTAAGATTTTATAATATCGATTTTCATTATTACTCTTTTGAATCTCAATTTTTTTTGAATCTTTTTGAATTTCAATTTTAATTTAAAAAATCTTTTACTTTTAATTTTTATCACAATATGAGGTTAATAGATTGTTCTCGCGTTCTCGTAAATCACAATGGTTCTTGTTTGAACACTTTCTTATATATATATATATATATATATATATACTACATATATAAGCATTTAAGACAAAGTCTTAAATACAAGTTATTAAGCATAAGTTACAACCATTTTATGCAACAAATTCAAAAAACTCTTAATTACAATCCATAAAGCATGATGTACAAGTGTWTGATACATTGACATCTCCAATGGTCAGACTTTCTTTCTTTCTCTTCGTGTTCCTTTTCCAGCTTTTCCCTTCCTTCAAAACCTGTTTGGGTAAGGTCAAACTTGCTTTCTTCTCTTCTTCTTCCTTTTCCAGCAAAACCTATTTGGGAAGGTCATACCTCACTTTCTTCCATTCCTGCTGCCTTTGCACAAAAGAGGCTCCCAAGACGACTCATTTGTGCATTGTGCATATAACCAGCAATTTGAAGTTTAGATTTATCCATCAGCCATAGCTCCAACTTCGGCTGCCTTCATCGTCGGCACCGCTCCAACTCCGGTCGTCTCTATCTCGGCAGACCCAACCATCTTGCTCGATCTGTTGCTCCATCTACTTCTCCTTGAAATCGAATTGTCCATACCACATATCTGGAGGTTCTTCTCCTCGATCTGTTTCTCCTTGGAAAGAAAAGCCACAGTTCTGTCYGATCCCAACCACGATTMTGTTCTTCTCTTCGATTTGTTCAAATGGAACMTRAGTTAGTGAGTTGTATGGCTTTCTCCAGGTAAGAGTTTGACCTATTTTTTTCTCAAGTTAGCTCTTTCAACTAATTTTCCTTCCATTGTTTATGGCTTGAAGGTGAAATATCTGTTGAAATTCTTCTTCTTATGGTCATGTAACCTGAAATTGGTGGATATGATGTTATGGATAAGGTATGCAACTTTTCGAACATTTCTATTTCATTTCATTTTTTTACCTCTAATTAGTTGTTTCTACTATGTTCTTTGACTTCTGGGGTTTTTGCTCCTCCTTTTGCTTSCRGGCTTGGGTTTTCTTATTCAAGGCATATTAAGTTGTCAATACGTTGATCRTAATTTGTAAGTGGCAGTTTGGTTTTTTCAGATTGTGAYAATATGTTTATGAGTTGCAACTAGAATATAATACATTGCTATCCTTACGTTGTGATTCTTGTCTTTGTTTGTGCTTCTTGACCTTTCAGTATATCCCATTTGGAAGTAAAGTCTGGGTGGGGATGTATCGGGTCTACCCCAAAGTGTAGAGCTTGTTTCTTTRAAGTTCTTAAYAAGTCATGATGGGATGAAGTAGGGTGTTGGTGTGTGTATTGTCGTATACATGTGCATAAACATGCAAGTCAACAATAGTCAACCACCGAGCTTAAAAGTTCGGGGGAAAACTTGCTACAGATAAGAATCAACATCATGTTCCAAAAGCACCAAAGTAGCGTATTGAATCATAAAATGAAGATTACATTACAACTTAAAACTTCCGATTGCATATCACGCAAAAAGTTAACTTTTCCCTTAATGGTAAAACAACATTAACCAAGGTCTCACATAGTGCAATTTTGTCAAATTGGCAACAAATATGAGTTCTTCCCCAAAAACCCGTGCTCGTCGGATTTATAATCTCACAAGTCAAACAATGACTTTCAACGGCCATAAACAAAAACACCACGAAACCCTAAACCATAAACCAATGGCGTGCATAATGAATACACTTTTTAAATAAGTTTTGACAGCGGAGAAAGATCGGCTTAAATCACAAAATGAAGATCACATAATCTCGAATCAGTTTTGACCATGATGGTAAAACGACGATCTCATTAAATAATGCCGGAATTGCGGCTCAACGATCAAGAGTGACGACCAACCATAGATTTGGCGACGAAACTCGATCGCGGAAGAAACCAAATTTCAAATACCTCAAACTTCAAAGAGGCTAACTGATATCATTCATAACCCCTCAGTTTCATACATCCAATCCAATACCTTTTGTTTGAATTTCAAAAATTGGTCAAAATTGAAGTCTTTATTACTTGTAATTTACATCAAATAASTGTAATTAAATACAAACCCTAATTGGGGATTTACTAGAAAACCAAGCCCTAAYTATAAAAAC
Organism: Cynara cardunculus var. scolymus; assembly: GCF_001531365.2. NCBI lineage: Eukaryota > Viridiplantae > Streptophyta > Magnoliopsida > Asterales > Asteraceae > Cynara > Cynara cardunculus. The sequence goes on from NW_020200864.1 coordinate 87,987, forward strand.
CCAATTCCCTCAACCAATTTACTTGATCATGCTTGTATTCAAACAAAATTTAGAAATCAAACTGAAGAACACATGAAACTGAAAGCATATATGGAAAGAGGGATGAACAATTGTCACCTTGGAAACATAATTGAAGCATAAATTACCCATGTAGCAGTAATTCAACCTCCCTAACCTCGAAATTCAGAACCTGAAAATAAATCGAAAAATAATAAAGAATTATTAAATAAAACCAAAAAAAAAAGACAAAAAAATTATGATGATCAACCAAACCCATCATCATGTCAACAAACCCACAAACCCCATCAACAAAATCAAAGGATTTATGAAAAAATTAAGAAATGGGTGTCTTGAATTAGAACTCACCGATCGTAAATCTTCAGAAACATGACAAGAAAAGCAATAAAAGAAAGCAAAATTTGGGGTTGATAAAATAGAAAATCTAGGTTTTGTAGTGGACTTTGTAACCGCTAAAGAGAGGGGTTTGTTTGGTTTTTGCTGTAAAGAATGGCTGGCAAAGGGCTTTGAGGCAGCTGAGAGACTATCCCCCCTTATTTTGACTTTCTCTTTTTCTAATTTATGACACCATACTTTTATATTTGGTACGTATAATAATGTGAAGGAACACACAAAGTCAGAGAGATATATATAGAAGTTATCCATCTTGACAAGTAAGGTTTATGGTTTTTGTTTCCTTTTTTTTATGCATTTTACTTCTTTGCTAACAATTAAGGTTTTATGTGTCTTTTGATATTTGTCCCTATTCTACCAATTGAGACATTTATAAGGCTTCCTTAAAACGGGATACAAATTTATCAGTTGTATGAACATTGTTATGAAAAAAGTACCAAAGTAACACACGACAATCTAGGAAACTCACCTCCGCATCAATGTGCAATTCGTGGATTCAGCATCAACTAAGCTCTTCATACATTGTATTATGAAACTTCATGGGTTCTTTATGTTAACTTGTATAACTCAATTTTAGTGAATACTTTGTTGAAGAACTGAGAGCATAACAAGTTTTGGTGATAATCACTTAAATGAGCATGGAGTTCTACTGAAAAGAGTTTCCATAAGTTTAGTTGGATCAACCAACGTTAAAGGATTGCCTAGCAGGAAATCCAAACAGAGTGACTTGAAGAAAATGGAGATTTTGGGCAAATTTTTGCTCCAACAGATTCTAAAAAAGGTAACATGTTAACTTCGAAAGGTTGGATTTCATATTAATTTATCGCTAAAAGCTAAACATGTTTGATTCCTAGATTAAAAGTATAACCCATCTTTCCCTTATAGAAAGAGTGCTAATCATCAACAAATTGCCCCCATAGAAACAAATCCAATGAACACATACAGCAAACATCAATTTATGTGTAATCCAAACGTTCATAGGAAGCACAATTTTAGATGCATACATACACACACCCCAATGAGAATACCTCTTTGTCATCAGTGACCTTGAGAACCAATTTACCTTCAGAATGTTTGTATTTCATCACATAACGAGTCTGCAATCCAAATTATTGACGACAATAATCAGACAAAGATACAAGATCATGATTTAGATCYGAAATACAATGAATCAGATTAAAAACCAAAGAAATTGAAATTTGAAGTAGATTACCATACTTTTTCGGGATTAGAGCGGAACAACTGAACGGATCTTTCAACAAAATCATCCCATGATATAATGTACACCATTGTTTCCGATCCATAAATTTTTTATTGACGGAGTAGACGAGAAACGCCAGCAAAACCCTCGCCGGCGGCGATCAAGTTAGTTGTGAGAATTTCTTAAACACTTAATTGAGGGTTTTCTAATAAAACCAGTGAAACTTCAAAATCGTTAAAATTCACGGCTCTCGCCGCATTGCGCGGGTACACAACTAGTATATATATATATATATAGGATCTCTCTATATATAAGTAAGATTCACAAGAAAAATGATGTGTCACCCTAAGAATTGATTATTATATATTTCTTGCATTGAGGTTGAGTTTGTGCATTCCACATTGATGGAGAGATGAAAGATCGACAATTGATGGTAGGTATATAAGAGGAGGTTGATGTGTCTTTATTTTAACTCACTGGGTTGGATTCTCCTGGCTAATCCTATAAACCCATATCACTGGTTCATGTTGGCTAACCCTCTAAACTCATGGGGTTTCATTTTGACGAACCCTCTATTTGTAAAAAAGTTGTCTATATAAAAAAATCAATATATCAATACAAAAAAAAAGCTAGAAATTAATAAGGTGGCATCATTAAAACCAGATATTTTAAAATTCTTGCATTGTGGTTGGATTATGGGTATCCACATTGATTAGAATTTGATACGTCAATTAGGAAAATTAGTATATAAGAGAAATATGAGTTCCCTTTGAAAATTAAAAGGTTCATTTGGCTATATAAGCCATGYTTATCTTTAAATGTTTGGAGCAATTGTCTAAACTCACGAGCAATTATCTAAAATCATGTGGTTGGATCATTTTGAATGAACTTCCAAACATATGCGGTTGACTCATTTTGTCCAACCTTTTTTTTTTTGTGAAAAAATTAATCTATACTAAATATTAATTGAATAGATAACTTTAATATGTTTTTGAAAGTAAGAAGCGGAACCGTTGATGTGGCACCCTAATAATTGAATATTCTTCAATCTTTAATTGTGATTGAGTTTTATATATCCCATACTGATTGATAGTTGAAAGATTGACACAAATGTTAGATATGTAAAATGAGGTCGAAATGCCTTTGTGACAACTCATGAAATTGGTTTCTCTTGGTTGATTCTCTTAACACCTGTGGTTAGAGCATTTTAGCTGACCCTCCGAACACATGAGGTTGGTTCATTTTGGTCAACTCTTTTTTTGCAAGAAGGGTTCATTAATATTAAAAATTAATTGTATAAAATCTTTATTCTTTCTATATTTAAAAGTAAGAACCACAACCATCAATGTAACACCCTATGATTGAGTATTCTTCAATCATGGATTGTGGTTGAGTTTTGTCTATCCCATATTGATAGGTAGATAAAAGATTGACACTGAATGATAGATATATAAAGGAAGATTAAGATGTCTCTGTGGGAATTCATAGGGCTGACTCCCCTTGAATGATTCTCTAAATTCATGGTACTTAATTTATTTGGCTGACCCTCCTAACATAGGATTTTTGGCTAATCCTCTTTTTACAAAAAAAAAATCTATATTAAAAGTTAAATAAATAAATTAATTAAATTAGTATATAATGTTTTAAGATATTGATGTAACAAATTAGAATTTAACATTTTCAAATCATGAATTGTGGTTGAATTTGACTTGAATCTTAATCCATAATTTTTGTATATTATTTGACATGTGTTATGATCACTGTGCAACGTACGGTGCCGAGCACTAGTTTGTCAAAAATAACGGAACCTAAAAGGGAATCTCTTTTAAGAGTTGGTTTACAAGACATAGCTGGTTTAAAACATCACCAACAGATTTATTTAAAATGGAAATTTTGGACAAATTTATGCTCCAAGAGCTTCTTCAAGACTTCATTTAAAATGGAGAAAACATGAAAGAGGGTGTAAATTTCTCTAAATTAGAAGAATTCTCTAAAATGATTATGATAAGAGAGAAACATTTTTTTAATTATATTCACATCAATAGAAATCCTTGATGTTAAATATTTATGAGCAGATATACACTACAAAAATGAAGAGTATCAGAGAGGGAAAATTCCCTCGCAAATCCGTCGCTAAAAAGGTTTTCCGTCGCTGATCAGTCGCTAATAGTGCGTCGGTCAAAAACTTGTAGGTAATGCTATCAGCAACGGATCAACGATGGAAATTAGCGACGGATTTGCCAGGATTAATTTCACCGACGGATCAGCGTGGGAACAGATTCAACGACGGATCAGTGAGGGAACTTTCTGCGACGGATCAGCGAGGGAACTTTCAGCAATGGATCAGCGACGTACGGGGAGGGACTTTCAACGACGGATTTTTCCTCGCTAATCTGTCGCTAATGTTAATTAATCTAAAAATAAATTTTTTATAATTATATAATTCCTGTATTTATTTATACAAAACCTGGTCATAATATAACAAACCAAATACGATTTAAAATCTAATTCATACAATTTAAAATATCCAATTCGTACAATTTAATGTTCAAATTCATACAATCTAACTACCGGGAGTGGGGGAGTGGGGAAAACGTATCTTGATTGCCGTATAAACGCGGCAAAATGTTCTGATAAGGCGGCCTGTTCGGCTAATGCAGCAACTTGTCTGGCCTGTTCGGCCTCAAAATCTGCCTTATTCTCCCATTCGTCCTCCATCTTGGCCAGACGATGTTCCTCCCGCACCCACGCCTCCTTCTCTACCCTTGCCAACTTTTCAATCAACTCCGCTACCTGTAAATATTCAATATTCGACAAAATCAGTAATTTGTTCGCAATGAAGTAATGAGAAAGTAGATAACAATATAACCAACATACCTCCGCTGTTGACTCGTATGATCTCCCGGTGCTACTACTACATCTACCCGTCATATACAAGAGGGATCCTGGGAGGTCCCGAAATCAAAGATGTGACCCTTCCTCCATTCGTCGACACACTGCTCCCAAAGAGATGCCTCATCAGGGGGAGGGTTGTCGGTACTAGAATGTGACTCACCCCTAAGTGATTGAAATCGCTCATATGGTTCACCAAAACAAAAATAGGTGTAGTTATATGTGTAAAAATTTCAACAGCATAACGGTTGTAAATCAAACATATCCAATGCTTGTTTTTAACAATTAAAGCATTCTAATAATATCAATGGTAGTCACATTCTCAACCTATCTACTTAGCCTATCGTCTGCCTAACAATAGCAACCCAAACTAATAGCATCACTATGTTTATTAAAATATATCACCTTAAACCAACCAAACGTATCTATTAACCGAAGTAATGATTTTAGAAAACTTACATGACACCTAGCAGCTTTGTGGTAACTAAACTGAGGAGGATCGGTAGACGGGTCAGCAAGGGAATTGGCCAAAAACTAATTCCCTCGCAGATCAGCAAAGGATTATCCTATTTTTTCTTATTTTCTCATTTTTTATRTGTTACATGTACACATTTTTAAGTGTAGGTGTCGTATATATACATGTATATGTGTTATTTGTATATATATGTTTTGGTTGCTAACTGCGATGTGTATTATATGTATACATGTGCATGTGTTATCAGTATATATACTCGTCGGCTCGTGTTATGTACATATGTTTACACGATGTTGTATGTGTTATATGTATATATACCTGTCGGTCCGTCTTATATACTTATGTATGCACGATGTGTGTAGGTTCTTAACGAGGATTGGATCAATGTATATATTGTTTGAGATACATATATCGGATAATGTATATATGTTTAAACCTATGTGTATATGTGAATGTATAAATAGGATGTGTGTGTTATTTGGAGCTTTATTYGGTTTTATTGGGATTTAACCCATTTAATTGGATTTTGTTTGGTTTTATTGGGCCTTGATCCATTTACCGKKCTTTATTGAGTTTATCGGGCCTTAATGAGCATTATTCAGTTTTATTGAGGCTTAATCCATTTTTATTGGACTTTATTCGGTTTTATTTGGCTTTGTTCAGTTTTATTGGGTCTTAATCCATTTTATTGGACTTTATTCGGTTTTATTAGGTTTTGTTCGTTTTTTTTTTTTTGTAAGGGTGTCCGGGCCAAAGCCTGACTAATCCCCGGCAAATTTGGAGGCTAAACATGGCCTCACTTAAATGTCGCCAACACTCCTCTCCCAGGGCTCGAACTCGGGTTCATGACTATGTCATGCCCAAGCCTTTACCACTAGGCTGGAAGGTCTTTGATGGTTTTGTTCGGTTTAATGGGCATTAATGGACTTTATTTGGTTTTATTGGGCTTTAATCCATTTTCTTGGATTTTATTCAGTCGTATGGGCCTAAAGAGCTTCATTCGGTTTTATTAATTGATTTTTGTAATATTCTAATAAAGAATAAATAATTTATAATTTAATAATCAATAATTAAAAATATAATTAATTAAATTTGTAGTTATTAAATAAAAAAATCAATGATTTTATTAGTACCTGGATGAATCGATTATCGTGATTTGTAACTTTCATTCTAAACTTAGCTCCCGAATAATCCCAGAGCACTAATGTTACCCCTACCAAGACCTTCTTTATCTTCCTCCTCCGCCCCTTCTTAATTTTCTGTATTAGATTCGCTATCACTACTATCTGATTCTAGCCCTAGATATTCATATGTATTGGGATGATACAAACAATCCCCCGAGACAGCCCCATAATAAGGATCAAGGTCAACCTTATATTTCTCAGACTCATTTTCAGTGTCATCTAAATTGGCGTCATATTCTTCGGCAGAAATTTCAAAAATACGAATGCCATAACTAGATGATAGATCTTGGTATTGGTACGTCATACGATTTTCATATGACTTATATGGAGTGTTGTATGACTGATATGAGATTTCATACTCCTCTTGCCTATGAAACTAGTGATACTGAGATTGATATGTTTCAAGCGGGGTTTGACGATTGATATTGAGTTTGGTAAGAATGATATGGAGTGTTAGGAGTTTTCTCATCACTTTGGAACGATTGGTATGGAATGAGTGGAAGTATGTTTTGGCTGGAACCCGGTTCAGATTGGTTTGACTCATATGGAAAGAGTGGAAGTATATATTGAGGGTGCTTGGGCCCATACACAGTGGCTAGAACAATCTTTTGGTTTGAGTTCAATTGATAAATTTCAACACCATGATCGCAAACTGATAACTCTTATTTTTAAGAATTATTTCATATTTATTTCCTTCCTTTTTGCTATTATTAAATACCCAATTTTGTTGTTTTTCCTTTTTTATTCCAAAAAGTTTTAAAAAGATGATGAAACACAAAGGAAAATGTATTNCCTTTTTGCTATTATTAAATACCCAATTTTGTTGTTTTTCCTTTTTTATTCCAAAAAGTTTTAAAAAGATGATGAAACACAAAGGAAAATGTATTATTCCAAAAACCTGTATTTTTCTGACAGCACTGCCCACTGTGGCACCACTATGGGAAGTCTATCAGCCTTGTTGCAGCTTCTTGGGAAACGTGCAGCTTGAAGATTCCTCCAGATATTTTCTTCAGCTGTATATGAGCTGTCTTCCTTCTTCTATTTTATTTTCTTTTGTATTTTTTTAGGTTTGTACTAATTACCCTTAAGGTAATGATTGAGTGTCCTTCCTCCCTTCCTCTCCCCTATATAAAGAGGCCTTGGGGAGCCATTTTGAGGTGTGCCCAACACCATCTAAGACACAATACTCTCTAGTGTGTCTCTCTTCTCTCT
>NW_020200864.1:95621-105293 GCF_001531365.2 Cynara cardunculus var. scolymus
CTTAAGTGATGCACAATGAACTCGAGAGGGTCTTTGAATAATTACGTGGAGACATGAATTTTGTATGCATCTAGCTAGGGTCTAAGCAATAGGTATTTTTATCACAAGTGATTTAGGTAAAAATCGCATTCATTTTACTTTTTAGCTAGATCGGCAAGTTTCAAAGTGGTAAACGTAAAAACCTTATGGAATTTTATGAGGCCCGGTTATAAAAGTTCACTTTCGAGAGATTGAAACTTTTATAAACAACTCGTAAAAGTCTAACCATTTTATTGTTAATTTTATCTTAAGCAACACTTGCACCCATGCCCATCTTTTAATATTAGAAGTTTATTTCGTTATTTAGCTAGTCGGTCCTATTTCTGTCTTTTTATAAACAAAAATCCAACTTTTATTTTACATCTCGAAACTCGTGCAAGAAGTTCATGAAAAATCTCTAAATCTCTACCTTCTCTGTGGGAACGATCTCGGTACTTTGTACCACTTTATTACTTGCGAGCGATCATAGTGTCGGCGTGCTCTTGCACCACTACTGTGGGGACATTCTGCCCACTAGGTGAACACGAACGATACTACACCTGCCAAGTTTTTGGCGCCGTTGCCGGGGAAGGTAACGCGTTTTTTATCCTGAGATATTGATTTTTCATTTGAGCCTTGTTCTTTTGTTTCACTCGTACTTCCCGTGTTGTATGCCAAGGCTACAATACGGTGAACTTTTACCTCTTGATCTTGAATTAGAAAGAACCATTAGAAGACGTAGAAGAGGTAGAAATAATCGTAACCATACCATGGGGGATAATCCACCTCTACGGGAGGCCACGGTTAATATTGCCGATGATAAAAATAGAGGCATACGGGACTACGCAACTCCCGAATTCGGTCAGTTGGCCGCGGGAATAGGTAGACCCAAAATGACAGCCACAACTTTTGAACCAAAACCGGTAATGTTCCAAATGATTTCCGCAGGTCAGTTTGGGGGATTATCGTCGGAAGATCCGGACTCTCCTTTAAAATCTTTTATCGAAATGACGGATCATTTTAAAATTCCCGGAGTTACATAAGAAGCCTTACGCTTAACGCTTTTCCTTTACACATTGAAGGATAGAGCTAGAGCATGGCTAAAYTCTCAACCACCAAACTCGATCCTAACTTGGAATGATTTGGCGGAAAAATTTCTGAAAAAATACTTTCCTCCGATGAGGAATGTAAAAATTAGAAATGAAATTATGACGTTTCGACAAGWAGAAGATGAAGCGGTTTCGGATGCATGGGAGAGATTTAAGGACCTTTTACAAAAATGTCCTCATCACAGAGTCCCTCATTGCAATCAATTGGAGACATTTTATAATGACCTATCCAGTTCCGCTAAAATTATTCTTGACGCAACGGCCGGTGGAGCGTTCACAGCTAAGACTTACAACGAAGGACATGACATTCTGGAACGAATTTCAAATAATAATACAGAATGGTCAAATCCTCGTGCTGTTGTTTCTAAGTCTGCTTCAGGTATCCATGAAATTGATGCCATCTCTGCTTTAAATGCTCAAATTATAGCTTTAACTAATTTGGTTAACAATTTATGTTTGAATGGAGAGAATAATCAAATTCAATCCATAATGTCCAACCCACCTATGTCTGAATCTTATGTCTTTTGCGGTGAGGGTCATTCTTATGAATATTGCCCCGGAAATCCCGTCTCGGTGAATTATGTTGTGAGTCATGCTAGAAATAGCCCATTTTCTCCCACTTATAATTCAAATTGGAGGAATCAACCCAATTTTTCTTGGACCGAAAATCCTGGACTTCAAGCCCCCCGGGGTTACTCAAGTCCAAAATCGGCCACAAAATCCCCCAGGATATGGGCAAGGTGCTTCGCACAATTACCAAAATGGACAATCCTCACACTCACACATGCCTAGGCAAAATGCATCGGACGGTAATGGTTCACTCGAATCATTACTTAAAGGTTTTATAAACCAAACCAATGCAACGTTAAGGAGTTTCGAAACCTAACTCGACCAATTTGCCGCCGATCTCAAGGATAGACCTTTAGGAACTTTGCCTAGTGACACGGAAACCCCTAAGGGTAAAGAACATATCAAAGTCGTGACCGTGTTGAGTAAGGAGAGTTCAAAAGTCAATAATGATATATGTGAAAACCGTCGAAGAACCGACACATCAAAACAAGGTTTCACATGCTTTTGATATGTCAAATTTTCCAATTTTGAGTCCTTCCACGAAAGAAACTCAAAATTCTGTTTCTGTCTAAAAAACAGTCCCTGTTTTAATTTCCAGTAATGTGTAGCTCTCTGTTGAAAAACCCGAAAGTAGGAAGATTGTATCCACTGTCCAACCGACCAGATCTGTTCAACCAGCTCCAGATTTGCAGAACTTACCTTTTCCAGAAAGAATGAAAAGCAAAAATGTGGACGAGCAGTTTAAGAAGTTTTTGGACATCTTTAAACAACTCCACATCAACATACCTTTGGTAGAAGCTCTCGAGCAAATGCCAAGCTATGTTAAATTTTTGAAAGACATTTTGCATAAAAAGAAAAGGTTGAACGAGTTTGAAACGGTTGCTTTGACCAAAGAATGTAGTGCGCTCCTTACTTGTAAAATTCCTCCCAAATTAAAAGACCCAGAAAGTTTTACCATCCTGTGTTCGATAGGAGGAAAAGAAGTAGGCAATGCCCTATGTGATTTGGGGGCAATCATTAATCTTATGCCATTGTCAGTTTTTAACAAACTAGGAATAGGTGAAGTCCGTCCAACGACTGTGACTTTACAATTGGCCGATAGGTCCATTGCGTATCCTAAAGGTAAAATAGAGGATATTTTGGTCCAAGTCGATAAATTTATTTTTCCGGCCGATTTTCTAGTTTTGGACTATGAAGCTGACAAGAATGTCCCCATCATCTTAGGACGACCTTTTCTTGCAACTGGGAGAACCTTAATTGATGTTTAAAAGGGGGAGTTGACCATGAGAGTTAGTGATCAAGAAGTGAAATTTAATGTGTTTAATTCCCTTAAGTTTCATGGAGAGGTAGGCGATTATTCAATCATATCTGCTTTAGGTGAAGATCTAGATATAAGTTTGATTGACGTTACCTACAAAAAATAACATTGAGGAAAATCTTGATGACATTTTGGAAGACTTGGAAGATTTGGAAGATTTAGCGGCATTTGAGCAACTTGACTTTAAGGATAGAATTGTCCAACCACCATCCATAGAGAAAGCCCCCGATTTGGAGTTAAAGCCATTACCTAGTCACCTTAAGTATGTTTATATTATGGAGAAGGAAAAATTACCCGTAATTATTTCTTCAAAATTAAGTAATGAGCAAGAATTGAGGTTGATAGATGTATTAAAAGCTTACAAAAGAGCCATAGGTTGGACTATCGCATATATTAGGGGAATTAGTCCCTCCCTGTGCCAACATAAGATTATCTTAGAAGAATATAGAGTTGGCAAAAGGAGACTAAATCCCATTATGAAAGAACTTGTGAAGAAAGAAATCTTGAAGTGGTTTGACACGGGTATTATATATCTCATTTCCAGTAGCGGATGGGTAAGTCCGGTGCAATGTGTACCGAAGAAAGATGAAACTACGGTTATCACCAACGAAAAAAATGAGCTCATCCCTACTAGGACCGTCACCGGATGGCGGATTTGCATGGACTATAGGCAATTGAATCTAGCAACCAAAAAGGACCATTTCCCTTTGCCCTTTATTGACCAAATGCTAGATCGATTGGCCGGAAAAGAATATTATTGCTTTTTGGACGGTTACTCGGGTTACAACCAAGTTCACATAGAACCTGAAAACCAAGAGAAAACAACTTTCACTTGTCCTTTCAGAACTTTTGCTTTTAGGCGTATGCTGTTTGGTCTTTGTAACGCACCGGCGACCTTTCAACGGTGCATGATGTCAATTTTTTCGGACATTATTGAGGATACTATGGAAGTGTTTATGGATGACTTTTCCGTCATTGGTACATCTTTTGAAAATTGTCTTGACAATTTAAAGAAAAGTTTGGAAATATGTGAAACTCATGATTTAATTTTAAATCGGGAAAAATGTCATTTTATGGTACAAGAAGGAATTGTTTTGGGTCACATGATTTCTATAAATGGTTTGGAGGTTGATAAAGCAAAAATCGAGGTAATATTACAATTGCCCGAACCATCTTCGGTCAAAGGCATTCGAAGTTTTTTTGGGACATGCAGGTTTTTACCGCAGATTTATTAAGGATTTTTCTAAAATTGCAAAACCCTCGTATAATTTGTTGCATGTCGATCAAACTTTTGAATTTACCTCCGATTGTAAAAAAGCTTTTGAAACCATTAAAAATGCTCTTGTCTCGGCACCTATTGTCATTGCCCCAGATTGGACAAAGCCTTTTGAGAGTAGGTGTGATGCAAGTGACTAGGCCGTAAGTGCCGTTTTAGGACAAAAGCGGAACAAGATTTTTCACCCCATCTACTACGCAAGTAAAACCTTGGTGGAGGCTCAGTTAAATTATACCACCACCGAAAAAGAATTACTTGCGGTAGTATTTGCATTCGATCGTTTCCGATCCTATTTGATTGGCACCAAAGTTACCGTTCATACGGACCACTCTGCCATCAAATATCTCTTTAATAAGACCGACGCTAAGCCGAGGCTTATTAGATAGGTTCTTCTTTTGCAAGAATTCGATCTAGAGATAGTTGATTGCAAGGGATGTGATAATCAAGTGGTTGATCATTTATCAAGGATCGTAGGCAAAGTGTCAAGCGGGGGAAACCATGTGATAAAAGAAACTTTTCCCGACGAGTACATTTTGGCAATACAAAAAAATCATTCAAATAAACTTTCATGGTATGCCGATATTGCCAACTACCTTGCTTGTGGGCTTAAGCCACATCATCTTCACGGTCAACGTTTTAAGAAATTTATTCATGACTGTAAGCATTGAATTTTGTGAGGAGATGTGAACAATGTCAAAGAATGGAAAACTTGTCCCAACGAAACCAGATGCCTTTAAATAACATTCTTGAAGTTGAACTCTTCGATGTTTGGGGCATAGATTTCATGGGACCGTTTCCCATGTCTTTCAATAATCAGTATATTTTGGTAGCGGTTGATTATGTTTCAAAGTGGGTGAAAGCTAAGGCATACCCAAAGAACGATGCGAAGACGGTAATCGATTTTTTGCATAAAAATATTTTTGTCCGTTTTGGAACACCCCGAGCTTTGATAAGCGATGAAGGGACGCATTTTATGAATCAAATGCTATATACCATTCTCACCAAATACAACATTCAACACCGAGTAGCTACGGCATACCATCCCCAAACGAATGGTCTTGCCGAATTTCCGAACCGAGAAATTAAAAATATTTTAGAAAAAATTGTAAGGATTGGTCGCTAAAGTTGGATGATGCATTATGGGCATACCGTACCACATTCAAGACCCCTTTGGGAATGTCGTCGTACCAGTTAGTTTTTGGAAAACCATGTCACCTCCTGCTCGAATTGGAATATAACGCTTTTTGGGCAATAAAAGAATTTAATTTGGACGAAAATTCGGTGGGAGCAAAAAGAAAACTCCAACTTAATCAGTTGGAAGAATGGAGATTTCATGCCTACGAGAATGTTAAACTCTACAAGGAAAAAAAAAATTTTTGGCATGATCGTAGGATAAATAACCGAATTTTCGAGAATGGTCAAAAAGTTCTTCTTTTTAATTCTCGACTAAACCTTTTTCCTAGAAAACTTAAGTCGAGATGGTCTGGACCATTCACCATAGTAAATGTGGGAAAATTCAGAACTGTGGATCTTTTAAACCCTTAGAACAACACCACTTTTAAAGTTAACGGGCATAGGATAAAGCATTTCCTCCCGGAGGGAATAATCGGTCCAACCCAGTGATTTTTGAAAAAGATTTTCAAAACTTTGTAAATATTTTATTTTGAAAGCAAGAATGGAGAAAAAGAAAAAAAAATAAAGGAAAAATCAGGTGTTTTTGTGTAGACAGTGGGAAGTTTGTGCCCACAGTCTGGGTCATCTGATTTAAAAAAAAAAGGAACCAGCAGCATTTTATTTTTCTTGTGTCAACATATGCATTCTTTTCATGATAATGGGAAATTGGCTGGAAATAAAGTGTTCAAAGAAAGGACATGATGTCACTTTGAGGTAAACATGGGAGATTGTGAAAAAAGGGTTTTTGAGTCGTATCATTGGCTAAGTACATCTTAGATGATTAGCCTTTGATATGTGGGTTTTTTGGAGAAATGTTTAGAAAAAGAAAAATAAATAAGAAGAGGGTAAAAAGAAATTTTTACATTTTTCAAAAGTGATGAGGAAAAGCAAGATTTTATTTTAAAAATGACCAATTTTTGATGAAATTTTCAAGTGTGCATTTTTCAACATGTGTCTTTTTGAAAATTTTGGATATAATACTTGTATTTTGTACAAATACTTGTACCTAGGAGGAAACATCATGAAAATAAGGTCACTATTTAATCATTCTTTTTTAAATAAAATAACTTGCCATCATTGTCTTTCAAATCACTTTTTCACTATTTCCTTCCCAAAATTTAAATTTTTAAAAGAAACAAAACAAAAACCCACTTTTTACTTTTCCCTCATTTCTCCCTTCATCTTCCTCCTTCCTCAAAGAAACCGCCGGCCAAACTCCTTCCTCCATACCAAGATGCAAGCAACCGTTGAGAAACCATCCATCCCGGCATTCACTTCGCCGGTGAAAGACCGCCGCCGCTTCCACCACCAGTACGCCGTCGACGACCGCACCTGTTGCATCCTCGTCGGTCGAACCATCTTCATCAGCGACGGGAGGATCTTCCACCGCCAGTGCCATCGCTGCGAGCACCATTGCCACCTTCCGCGACCCCACTCCGGCGACTGTAAGTACTCCTCCTCCATCTTCATCCACACAACACTCACCCCCAACCATCACCGTACTCTCTTACGATGATGATGGTATGGCTGTCCTTACTAGGGTGGCTCTATCCTCTCATTTGGCCGAATCATCCTCTACCCCAAAACCATTTTCCATTTCATTAAGTACTTCATATGCCCCTCCCACAATTGCACCATCAAAACCCACTCCTAATCCCATCCCAAGTGATGAGGAACCAACCTTAGCCCCTTCACCCACAGTTTCCCCAAATCACTCACGGTTCGATTTGAACCAAATGGGGGAAGGTGAGGATGAAGGTTTGGACGATATTACATTTGATTTTGAAGGTATGCCAGAGGGAGGACAAACCGAAACTTACCCGTTCGAGACACCGTCGACCATTGATACCGGTAAACAGCCCGATAAGACTCCCGTAACAGCCCCTACTGTTGAAAGGAGGCAAACTCGTTCATCGAGTCAAGCTTCGGGTGGACCAAAGACTAGGTCCCAACAATGGCGGGAAAAGGTAAAGCAAAGGTGACGGAGGCTCTCGATGATGATTATGAGCCGGAAGAGGAAGAAACTCTAGTCCCGACACCGCGTAGACGAGGGACTGTTTCGCGCACGAGAGGTACATCTTCATCCTTTGATGATCGGTTAGATCTTATACGGAATAATAGATTCCTTTGTGAACGGGCTTTTGACCCAAAACTTAGCGATAAATTGATGTGCGTTAAGCACCATTTACTTGCTCATCATTGGGAAAACATGATAGCCATCCCAAGCAAAGTGAACGAAACATTAGTGAAAGAATTTTCCGCGACAATCGAAAGTTCCAAAAATGACACAATTGTCATTTGAGGAACGCGGGTCAATTGGACGGCACCGAAGTTAAACTCGGTGCTTGGTCTCACCGCTCCCTTTCTTTGCTCTTACCGACAATTTATCGATGGTGGTTTTGATGTGCCGGAAGAAGATATCGCACGAGCGTTTCTTTTACCCGGATACGGTTGGTAGCAAGACAACCGTAGAAAGATTTTGATGTCCGGGCATTTGACTTTAGAGGTAGCTCTTTGGTTTCAGTTTGTGCGTCACATTATCATGTCTTCCATGCATGATCGTACATTGTCTAGGGCGAAGTGTATTTTTGGTTTATTGCATCCTAAAGGAACTCCCGATCGACGTGGGCGCTCTCGCTTATTCTACGATACTAACATCAATTGTGCGAGCTAGTTCGCGTCTGATTTTTCCAGGTTTGATCACGAAATTGTTGACAGCCGCGAAGGTGCCTGTTTTGGAGCATGATATCATCACTTTCAACCATTTCTTGCTCGATCAAGGTATGGTCAACCGCATGCACAAGCCGGACCAAGAAAATGCCGACTTAGCCGATGATGCTACCGGACCACAAGTCTCACCTAGACCTGCTGCAACCAGCCCTCGAAGGCCCGAAAACCCTACTGTTCCAGCCTCTTCACCAGTCTCAACTGCCCCTCTGACCAATAYCGACATCCCGCCGATACCACCTACGGCCATGAGGTATGGTTTGGAGGTGTGGTTGTCACTCATGGCGAGCCAATGGGAGGAATGTAACCAGAAGATGGGGACGATAGTTGATGCTTTAGCCAAGATTACCGAAAGAATCACGCAAGTGGAAGATCGAGTTGCCGGACTAACGGCATATTCGGAGAAATTTTGGATGTATACCCGAGATCGGAACCGGGTAGTGAACAGTTTTTTATCGCACAAGAATGTGATGCTAGCTTCGGAGATCCCACGCTTTCCCGGAGGCCTTTGCCCTCCTCAAGTTAGGCTACCGAAGATCAGACGGACTACCACACCGGATGCCACAGGTGAGGCATCCGCTTCTCGGGACGACACGGGTAAATTGGATTGATCGTCTTCCTTGGTGTTTTGTTATGACTTTTGAAACTCAAAAACAATTTTTTTTATTGAGTGTTTAATACTTTACCCGACCGCCTCCTTTTGTGTTCACGTACGGCGGTTGTTGATTTGTGATTTGGTCTTTTGATAAATTGCTACTCTAACTTACTTTTGTTTCTTATTTGGGCGTTGATAATTTATTGGTATATCGTTGGCTTATTCCTTCATTTTCAGGTGCGATTTCCTTGATGAGATCTTTGGGTTGCAAAAATTAAAATGACGTAGGCCATCTTTCTTTTTGCCCCAAACACTTTCCATTGTTACCAAACCAAACACTTTAAACCCATTACTCCAATGAGGACATTGTTCGGTTTAAGTTTGGGGGAGGTTGTATGCCAAAGTGTCCAAATGTCTTCGAAAAATTGGAAGACACAAAAAAAATAGAAAAATAAAGCAAAATGCTTTAACCCAATGACAAAAAGTGAATATCACTTCTTGGGTTTCTTGAAAGTGTCAAAGACACAACAAAAAGAGCCGAAAAGTCGAAATCATTCAAAGCAATTGTTGTCATTCTAAGACAAGTTTAGGGGAATTTTTTTTAGCCAAAAACACTAACCCGATAAAAGTCCCACCGATTAATTTTTGCACCTCAATGATCAAAGAAGAGAAGTCGTACAACATATCAAAGTCCGACGATATTTCAACGTCCATCCGTAAGTTATGATTTCTTGTTCCTTTTTGTTCATATTCCGTTTATTTTGATTACTTGAGGACAAGTAATATCTTAAGTTTGGGGTGTGATAACTCTTATTTTTAAGAGTTATTTCATATTTATTTTCTCCCTTTTTGCTATTATTAAATACCCAATTTTGTTGTTTTTCCT
>NW_020200864.1:106058-113502 GCF_001531365.2 Cynara cardunculus var. scolymus
AGATGGGCGGATCCGAAATACGGCTTAAGTGATGCACAATGAACTCGAGAGGGTCTTTGAATAATTACGTGGAGACGTGAATTTTGTATGCATCTAGCTAGGGGCTAAGCAATAGGTATTTTTATCACAAAAAGATTTGGGTAAAAATCGCATTYCTTTTACTTTTTAGCTAGATCGGCAAGTTGCGAAGTGGTAAATGTAAAAACCTTATGGAATTTTATGAGGCCCGGTTATAAAAGTTCACTTTCGAGAGATTGGAACTTTTATAAACAACTCGTAAAAGTCTAACCATTTTATTGTTAATTTTATCTTCAGCAACACTTGCACCCATGCCCATCTTTTAATATTAGAAGTTTATTTCGTTATTTAGCTAGTCGGTCCTATTTCGGTCTTTTTATAAACAAAAATCCAACTTTTATTTTACATCTCGAAACTCGTACAAGAAGTTCATGAAAAATCTATAAATCTCTACCTTCTCTGTGGGAACGATCTTGGTACTTTGTATCACTTTATTACTTGCAAGCGATCATAGTGTCGGCGTGCTCTTGCACCGCCACTGTGAGGACATTCTGCCCACTAGGTGAACACGAACGATCCTACACCTGCCACAAACATACAATCTTAGGGCTTGCAGCAAAATATCCACACCAATAGCCAAAAAATGTCTCGTATCATCGGTATCAAATAATTCGACCATCGAACCAGATGACGGAGATTTATATGTTAACTTAAAACGATTTTGAAAATCAGGTAAGTTTAACTTTCTAGCTAAATAATTGATCAAACCTAGATATGTTAAGTGTATCGGCAACAATACAACAGCTCTTTGCGTTTCTGGAATATAATCTACCACGTCGTTGACTAACTGCCACGAACCTCCACAAAAAACATGTACTCTAACTTTCTCAATCACAGACATTGATCCTTGAGAATTTGGAGAAAATAAATTTTTTTTTTTGGGTAAAAATTGTATTAGAAGTCATATATAATCCAGATATTATGTAAAAACTGTATTAGAAGGTAAAAACTGTATCCGGATATATATATTGTGTGAAAGAACAATTTTTTTTTTGGAGGTGGGCCCTTTACGCACCGCGCATCGGCCGGTGCGTAAGGGTGTTGAAATGTGGTCAAAGCCATGAGTCAAGTCGGTCTAGTCTTGTCACATCGATGTCATAAAACTTTTTTCTTTTTGCATTTTGGTCACTATGCGCACGACTTGGTACGTAAGAGGTACGTAGTGGCTATTTTTATGTAGTTTAAAACTTTAGGGTTAAAATTGTAATTTTAAACTTTAAAATGGTTACTTTTGTCCGGTTACCACTTTTTTGGCTTCATTACTTATGAATTTTTAAGTGTCATATGAACAGTGACATACACAATGGTTAAAAGGGGGGGGGGGAGGGGAAGGGGAAGGACCCAGTCAAAAAGTCAAAAATTATTTACCTAAGTTAAAATTTAGGATTTTACATTAGTTACCTTGCACTTCCCCCCATTAGGTTTTTCCAGGGTCCCCCAACTAGTTGCCGGCGATTTTAAGTTTCACCAGTGCCCACTCCAGCACTCTTCTCTGGCAGACGTAGACCAGGTATTCTTCATTTCTGCTTCTCCTTACTGCTTGTCTTCATTTCTGCTTACTGCTTACTTCATTTTTGCTTACTGCTTCATTTCTGCTTCTGCTTACTGCTTGTCTTACTACTTCATCTTACTACTTCATCACAGATGCTTACTACTTCATTACTGCTTCTGCTTACTGCTTACAGCTTACTGCTTTCCATTTTTTTTAGTCTGAATCTGCTTTCCATTTTTTAGTCGAGTAAAAACAGAAGTGCAAAACTTACTGCTTCTGCTTTCCATTTTGTTAGCTTTTGGTTTACTGCTTCTGCAGCTCTGCTTACTGCTTACAACTTGCTGCAAATAATAGAGCATCAAAACTTCAAAAGAGTAGTTACATAAGAAGAGTAGTTAAAGATAACCATAAATAATAGAATATCATTATATACTTAAAAAAAATAGAATATCATATGCCATTGTGGAATCCCATTGAATGTGAAGTAAATTCTACATAATTGCCCAGCAGCCCAATAATACATCCATATGATCCATATACTTTAAAAAGATATTTGAAGGCCTTAGATGAAAACAAATGTTATCACTTACTTTTTAGTTTACTCCATTTCTGCAGGTATGCTTCATTAGAGAAAATTGAAGCTTTTTAAGCTTTTGGTAAAGTGTAAAAAGTAGATAGACAATTAAGGCTTTTTAAGTTTTTAGTAAACTATTAAATATTAATATGAGTAGGTAGAGTGGACAAATACTAATATTTAATAGATGCTCATTTGCTATTTAATTTGTATTTGTAATTTCCATCCCCATGTTCATATATAAGACTTCCTTTGTTTCTATTTAATTTATATATATATATATATATATATATATATATAATATGATGTATTTGTCCCCTTGTTTTTGCTAGAAGATGGAAAGATTTCTGAAAAGAAAGGCATCAACGTCCGATAATAGTGGAGAACCTTTAAACAACTTGCGCAATGATCTTCCCTCGATGCCTAGGGAAGTTGATTTGAATAATCTTCCATCGGATCCAGCTGAAAGGAAGAATTTTACAATATCATCCTAATCAAATAGATGAAATCAGACGAAACTATTTGATTAAAGGACCATGTCAACCACGTGGTCACGACTTTCCATGAAGAATAATTGGGAACAAGGCAAGACGTTTTAACCCGGTTTGGTTTGATCAATACGGTAATTGGTTGGAGTATAGATTAAAAGTAGATAAAGCTTTTTGTTTATGTTGTTACTTATTTAGAGATCAATGTGGTGGACAAGGTGGGAGTGGTGCTTTTTTAACTGAAGGCTTTAGTAGTTGGAATAAAACCGAGAGATTAACTACTCATGTGGGCCACATTAATAGTTTCCACAAAAGAGTTGTTAAAAAATGTGAGGACCTAATGGGACATGGTCAATCAATTGTCGCCGCCTTACATAAACAAAGTGATATTTAGACGAATGATTATCGTGTTCGGTTGAATGCTTCTGTTGATGTTGCTAGATTTTTGTTGAATGCTGCATTACCTTTTCGTGGTCATGATGAGTCATAAACGTCTCTTCATAGGGGAAATTTCTTGGAATTAATAAAATTAATCCGGGATCAAAATGAGGCTGTTGGTAAGATTATATTAGAAAATGCTCTTGGTAATAATCTAATGGTAGCGCCAAGTATTCAACGTTCACTGCTTTGCATAAGAGGTACTCAAACATATTTTCCAAGAGATTGATGATGATGTGTTTTCTTTATTAGTTGACGAGTCGAGTGACATATCTAAAAAGGAACAAATGGCTGTGGTTTTGCGATATGTTACATATGGGATTGTTAAGGAAAGATTTATTGGTCTTGTACAAGTAAATGACACAAATGCTTTATCTCTTAAATCTGCGATTGAATTCTTATTTGTTGAACATGATTTTAGTTTGAAAAAGGTTAGAGGCCAAGGTTATGATGGAGCAAGCAATATGCATGGCCAATTCAATGGTTTGAAAGCTTTAATCATGAGAGAAAATAGCTCAGCATATTATGTCCATTGTTTTGCTCACCAACTTCAGTTAGTTGTTGTGGCGGTTGTACATAAACACATCGAGATTGAAAAATTCTTTGACATGATACATCTGTGATGAATGTGGTTTGTGCTTCTTGTAAGCGAACATATATGGTTCGAGAAAGTCAATAGGACACCGATAATGTTAGCTATAAGGCAAACCTCCAATGGCCATGATGAGCCTCTAACATGTGAACACAAGAAACAATCCCAAGGTTTTATCGGTTTAGCAACCTCCAAACACAATCCCATTGTTTACCTTCGAATAGCTTACTAACGTTATTCAAAACTCAAAAGACAACTGTTGGTTAAACCAGAAAGCATTTATTTACAGACAGGAACACTTGTTTAGCACAACCGCGATAGATTGTATATTTGTATATAATAATGGATTAGAAGGGTAAAACAGTCATATTCCATTAACCAACTTTATCGTTACCCTTTTATCGACTTCAGAAGTGCTACAGCATTGCAGGTGAATCATGCAGCTTAATGGTCCTGCTCTCGACCACCTGAAGAACACCTGGTCGTTCTGCCAAAACATAAACAATTAGAAATATGTTTTTTGTCATGACTAGATGTGTATCCATGCAATGCAACCGAATGGAAAATTAATGCAGTTCCTTCTTAAAAAATCCAAAAGATATATAGAGTATTCTGCCGCATTTGTAGAGCTCGATGATTATCTTGTATCTTTTCCTGATAGCGGGTCACATGTATAGGACCAACTGGGGCATTGGTCATGGTCTAAAAGATATTTTAGAAGCTCATAAAGGTCCATTTACGGGCCAGGGGCGAATCTGATGAAATAGGATGAATTGAGACGGTATTTTGTAAATACGTAATTATCTTGAATAGATTAGAAAAAAGTAAAGAAAGATCAAATTCGCTAGTAAATACTAGACAAATGGGCTTATTTTAAACTATGTTTCTCAGTAAGTTTTATAAAGTTCAAACGTAGGCCTTTAATAAGTTGTAAAATTAACTTTTAAGGATTACGCATTAAAAGCAGTACCTAACAATTTATAAGTTGTTTTAATTTCAAGGTGCAGCCAATTGAAAATTGAGAATGATAAAAAGCATGGGAATTGAAAAAACCAATAATATGATCATGGCAAAATAGAATGAAACTAAGGCCAAAGAGGTCAGTCACTGAGATCAAAGCACAACTAAAAGAACATCACTGCCAAAATAAGAACTTGCAGGTTGACCTGGTTGGGTTAAATGTTTTCGATACAAAGTGTATGTATTCTGAGGAAGTAGAAGATCAAGTGCTTGACGGTCCACTTATTGCAGGAAGTAATAAAAAACTAAAATGGTTATCATTGTCAGATAAGTATATTGCATGCTATGAAAGTTGTAAGTTGTAACGAATAAGAATTATATAAAGATCTGCACATTTGCTATGAAAATTTGGGAAAATGACTTCATTGATTAACATGAGGAATCATACCTATGGAAGAAAACTAGGTAGTTGATATAAGATTGTATGATGGCCAGGTTTGGGCTTTTCTGATCACCTTAGGTCCCCAAAATATTGTAGAYTAGTAGATAAATAACTAATATGTGTTCCCTGTCTGGCTATATTCATAAATCTTGGAAATATAATAGTTATAAATTGCTGTAATATCTCAAAGGGGACCTATATTTTGTGTTTAGTCATGTATGTCACTTCCATGTGAAATAGGTCACTTGGTGGACATGTTGGGAAATTAAGTCCGTATACGTCTCACACAAAAAGTTGTGTGCCTTATAAAATGAATGTGGTTACATTTGTATTTCTTCCTTGTGAAAGTATAGGTTACTCACCAAAAGAGTTCTTAGGACAGAAGTAGGGGGGGGGGGGGGGGGTCCCAGCATATATTGAGAAGAAAGTGTCCAAGTCTAGCCGATGTTGGACTATGACATTCCTAATTAATAAGCCAAGGACATCCCACTTCCTCATGCAGATGAAATATTAAATACGGATTAATCAAGGTTGACCAACACCCAACCAAAGCCTGCATGTCCATATTGCATTGTAATGTTTCTGATGCCTTTCTACTACTTCATGTCATGATTAGAAATTCCATCAGCTGTATCATAAGTTTAAGAAAATRTATCCTASAAATCCAACACCCTAACAACACCAAGGCTACCAGCATACCAGCATCAACARAACTTCTAACTGTTCCTAGATAGATTTTAACACCACCATAAAGGCACTATAAAAGCATATAACTGAACATATACTTTTTCTCTCTCGAATCCACACASAAGGTGATATCATATGCTGTTGTGATTATTTAGGATCAAGCRTAATTGCTGAATCTTAAAAAATGAGCATCACTTTCTTCTGATGTTTCAGAAGGCTGTGTGTKGTTATCTGAATGGGGCAGAGTCAGGGCTCTRACTGATGTTTCTASTGCCTTGTTAGCCTCTTTTGGAGATAAATTTGTCCCGCATGTATTTTTCTTTTCTGGTTCGGGTGTATTATGCCCYTTTTTGGTAATTCATACTTCTGTTTCATTTTAGTTCGCACTGTTTTTTACCTCAAGAACCCAAGTAAGATCCATCCTATATTATGATCACTAAATTGCCCATACAAACAAAAGACTGAATCCAATCCTCCAAAAKATATGCAAGAAAAAGAGATACAAAGAGAGGAAGGCATCATACTCGAAATTTCTTCAACTTGGCTGGGAGTGAGCTTGGCAGAAAACCCACAAGCTGCATGCTTGTACGTGTACAACAGAGCCCCTTTTGCTGCCTCCTCGCTATTTATCAGTAAACAAATTACCTTACATCAACAAACTCAAAATTCAAAGACATAAATACAAGCATTTATCTGTCCCATAAATATAACMACATTTCACTTTCATTTTTATTTCAATCAAATGAAACTTAGAAGTAACAAAACCATCGATTTCTAGGGAGAAACGATAATACTCCATCCTTCC
Source organism: Cynara cardunculus var. scolymus (assembly GCF_001531365.2). Lineage (NCBI taxonomy): Eukaryota > Viridiplantae > Streptophyta > Magnoliopsida > Asterales > Asteraceae > Cynara > Cynara cardunculus. The sequence goes on from NW_020200864.1 coordinate 112,615, forward strand.
TTTAGTTGCAKCAAATTATATACTGAAAWTTTCAAGCCGTTTCAAATTCGAAACAGTTATGGTTCTACAGTTCCYTTCACAAACATATTCTATTGTAAGATTTGCCTTAWTATCAATATACCGAAAACTATTCTTACCAATTCTGAACTTAGAACCTAATTCGTTTAATTCTTATAGCAAAAGCGGACTTCAATTTCGAGACAGAAGTCATAATCAACGTACAAATCTAGTAAAAAGAATTGAAACGTTCTCAAGCAAATTMATAAATTTTCTACATRTTTATRATTTTATTGATCCGATGCGTACACATAAAACAATAACRATAGAAGAGAGAAGATACCTGCCGAGGACTGAAGAGAGAGTGCGAAGGTGATAGAATTCGAGTTCTTCGTCTTGAGGTCGCTCAGTGTAAACAATATGAACTGTTGCTTCTACTGTCGCTGGTACAGACTTGGATGAATCAGCTTCTGCCATTGATGATGATATGGTGATGATGAAGATGGAGACGAGAAAGACGGTGATGATCGATGATGATTGCAGGGATCGAAGAGCCATTTTTATACAAGGAAGGAGAATAAGTGATTTATAGATTCCGAGTTATGCTTGATGATGAAGGCTCCTAAACAGAAACATGGATCTCAGCCGTGGTTTTGGATTCCTGTTTCCGGCATCATCCCCCTCTAACTTGGGCTTTCGTTGATGAAATTACTGATTTGTCCTTGTCAAWGATTGGTTATTACAATAATGTCCTTATAATTTATGTCGGCAGTCTTGACGAAAATAACTAATCTTTACCGTTAGAGCATGGATGGTAACKTTTTCAAAGAATTATTATTATTCTAAAACTTCTTTTAATGGTTTGAAGGCTAAAACCATTTTTTTTATTAA
>NW_020200864.1:113542-114926 GCF_001531365.2 Cynara cardunculus var. scolymus
ATATATATAAATTATAGGATATATATTAATATAGAAAATAATAATAATAAAATATATTATTTTATTTTATTTTATTGATTTTTTATCTTTTTTTAATGAGGTTCAATTTCCAATGTGTTTAGCACCCCTATCAAAGGGGTGCCAATAGCACTCCCCCTAATCTTTACCGTTAGAGCATGGATGGTAACTTTTTCAAAGAATTATTATTACTCTAAAACTTCTTTTAAAGGTTTGAACGCTAAAACCATTTTTTTTTATTAACCGGGATATTTAACTTGCTATGCGAGTCGATTAATTTCAAGACGAACATCTGCTTTACAGATAGCTCGGAGTCACCGTATTTGAACCTCCTTAGCCACAAAAGGATTTTTATTTCTCTTTGGATTTGAACCTAGAACTTACTGGTACTTTTGACCTTTGGAGCCAAGTTCAAACCAATCAGTCACCACCTTTATGGTTAGCTAAAACTATTCTTATAGACATTTTAGAGCATCTTCAATGCACAAGTCATTAAAAGAGTTTTTATTTTTGCCACATCMGTTTCCACTAACATTTTTTTAACAAAAACCTGTTTTTATAAATTATCTCTAATGTAAAAATCTTTTCAAAAACTGTTTCATCAATTATATTAATAAACTATTCTCATCTATTCACAATATTTTATAAAGACCCCGGATTTAATTTGTCGTTTCAAAAACAAACAAAAATAAAAGATAACCATGTTGATACAAAAGCATAATGACGAGGACATAGAAAATCAATTTGTCAAAAGAAAAATGAAAGACGATTATTAGATGATTTATATGTGTGGGGGGTGGGGGGAACCGGGGAAGCAACCTTCTTTTTGGGAACACATGGAATTGTGATTTGTAACAACTCGTCCCACATTGATAGAATGTGAGAATAGTTAGCTCCTTATAAGTCTCAAGTAGTGGACTACCAATAACTTCCACCATTGTTTAAGTTGGATTCGAAGTTATTGGGCTAGTTCGTTGCATTGGGCTTTGGGGTGTTACAAATGGTATTAGAGCCGATCCTTGTACCATCGGGATTGTGAGGCAAACCTCATCGGGTATGATGAGTCCTCAAGAGGGGGTGTTTATAACATCTTAGGCAAATCCCACATTGTCGATATCGATGACAAGGAGGAAGATTCTGGATAAGCCTGACGAGGACGTCAGGAGTTTAAGTGGGGTAGTTTGTAACAATTCGTCCCACATTGATAGAATGTGAGAATTGTTAGCTCCTTATAAGTCTCAAGTAGTGGGCTACCAATAAATTCCACCATGGTTTTAAGTTGGATTCGAAGTTATTGGGATAGTTTGTTGCATTGGGCTTTGGGGTGATACAAATGGTATCAGAGCCGATCCTTGTACCATCGGGA
>NW_020200865.1:0-2921 GCF_001531365.2 Cynara cardunculus var. scolymus
AGGGAAGGTCGGCAGCCATGACCAAGCTTCACATGCCATGCTTTCCATTGTATATGGAATCTACTTCAATCTGCCCCTTGATTACGCGCAACTTATCTTCGATGACATGGTGGGCTTAATAAAAAAGAAGTGTGCTGCTCAAAGGGGTGAGAAGTCAAAGGTGAAGGCACAGAAGAAAGCGAAAGAGGACCTCAATCATCCAAACTTAATCCTACAGAGGTTCTTTGGCTTGGTCTTTGGAGATATGATAGCAGAGAAGCTGCCCTCTGCAGAGCGAAAYGCACGATTGTATCCAATGAAGGAGTTCCACCCCACAGGGCATGAGCTAGGGTACAGAAGCCCAAGGCCACTATCAAAAGCCATGCTCAAATACCTTAGCATAGGAGATAGGAAAGCGTATAGACGTGGATATAGGTGGCCAGAGCCGGTCCCTGAAACCCCTCCACGCATAGGTATCCCCATAGGAGAGAGAGTGCAAAAAATGAGGGTTGAGGGAAGAAGGGAGGAGCCTGCAGAGGCTAGGGAGATGAGTGAGGAAAGACCAAAGGTAGTTAGTCCCCCACAAAAGAAAAAGAAGACAAAGAAGACTCAGAAGGATGTYGACTCTTCTGAGAAAAGGAAAGGGAAGAAGAGACCCGCAGAAGAAGAGGGTCCAAGCAGTCCTCTGCTAAAACCGAAAAAGAAGAAATCGAAGAAGGCCCAACCCGCAGAGGTTAAGGTCACAGGGGCTGGAATCCAAGAAAGCCCAGCAGAGGCTGCTCCTAAGCGCAGAAGGTTGCGCAAGAGTGTTCAAGTAGAGTCCCCAACAGAGCAAATTCATGATGTAATCTTCGACCTCCAACAAGGGTTTACAGCGCCCACAGTGGTGGCAGATTTGGGGACAGAAGTCGTACTAGACGACGAAGAAGAAGAATTTTAGACGAGGGCGAAAGAGATGCCGAAGGCACACACCCAACCCCCCTCCTAGTGCAACCCACATTACTAGGGACCCTGTTCTAGAGGGAACCCCTATTGAAAAAAAGCGTGCACACGTTGAGCCCTAAACCAACAAACCTCGCAGAGGACATTCTTTCGTCCTCTGTTGAATGCACAGTCCGGGAACCTCAATCTACTCCAACATCCTCTCAAAAGGATGGTGGTTTTACAATAAGAGTCCATTCGCCCAAGGACTCGACACTTCAAAAAGAGGCATCTGTTGCCCTTTCACACATAAGTGAACAACCAAGTTATGCTCCAGAGGCATACGAGAGATTCACAGAGACTGTGGGTCTAGAACGCCCAAAGTCTTCACTCAATCCCTCTGCCGAGTTAGGCTCTGAACCTACTAGGCACGACATCGACAGAACACTGGTAGGCTCTCTAATTGGAGATGTTCGAGGATCCGATGGAAGTCCCCGAGCTGACATCGACAAACCAGTCACTGAGGGCGCCTTACACTCCAAGGCTACTAGGTCACCATGTGTTGGTGATCTAGGTTCCCCGAGTACCTATGTTACGAAGGAGGAGTTACAAACCTTCGCCACAGAGGTATTCAAGAAGATGAATGAGTTGAAAAGCTTGTTCTCCTCCGTACCGGCGACAGAGGCTTTTACACCTCTAACAGAGGCTCTGAAGTAGTTGACTTCCACAACTTCTGAACTAAAGGCGACCTTATCAGCCCTTCAAAGCTCTGTCCTCAAGAAAGACGACCTAACAGAAGCTTTCAGCGCACTGTCTCTCAACCCTTCTTCAATCCACACGCTCAAAACAGAATTAACAGAGGTTGCCGCCCAATACGCTGCAGATATAGTTTCTGCCAGCTACACGGACTACTCTGCCTTCAAGAATGAGATCAAAGAGATGTTTTCCTCTGCRRTCACTTATGGCATCGATTCTTCATCCTCCAGGGCTAACATTAACCATCTAGCCACTCGCAGAGAGCTAGACGCAATGGTTGAAGCCCTTGGAGAGACCGTGCGGAAATACAACGACCATCTTCTCAAGGAAGCCCGAGCAACCAACGAATCAATAAGAGACTGCATAAAGAAACTCGTCGCAGAGGGTGACAACTTCAGAAATGAGATCTATCGCTGCGTCTCTAAAATGAAATGGGCCACAGAGATGGAAATCAACAATGCCTCTGTGAATGCTGAGATGGTCATTGAAAAGATGGAGAAGGCGGCTTCCAAAGTTCTAAGGTGATTGAAGAACGCTCCCCTCACTACTTGCAAGACAGAAGTCACTCAAATCCATGATGATCAGGGAGGCAATGACCCTGATCATCCTGAGGGGGAGAAAAAGATAGAACCAAAGAAGACAACCTCTGCCAAACCACTAAAAATAGTGGACTCTGCTGCTGCCCTATTCTCAAAAGACAAATCTCCAGAGCCTAAGGGGAAAGGCAAGGGTAAAGCAGTAGAGGAGTCGCCACAGATTGGGTCAAGCTCTGACACGCCGGAGGAGATCAATGAAGAAGAATATGATGACCCAGATCTTGTTCGAGCACTAAAGGCTTCTTTGGCAGAGGCACAGGCGAAAAAGGGCAAAGCCCCCATCCCCAGAGTTGGAGAAGGCTCTTCTTCAAAACTTACAAAGAAACCGGAAGAAACGTCTACGGGTACGTTTGACGCTCTGGTAGGAACTGTCAAGCCAATCCTACCAGAGGGGTCTACCCAGAGGCCTAGAGCCCCCTTATGACCCATAGCTAACAGGAATACCCTCTGCCATTGCAAAGTTCCACTTCTCAAAACTCACCAGGCCACAAGAGCAGGTCTTCTCAGAGCATGTGATCACTTCACTCGAAACCATTTCTCCACGCACTATGCTAAAGAAGACCGTGCTATACACTCAGTACGTGGTAAAAAGGGATGATGGCAACTTATATACTTTCACAGATGCCGACCTCCACAACTTCTGCGTATTTGACCTAATTTTCTTACACA
>NW_020200865.1:3856-18148 GCF_001531365.2 Cynara cardunculus var. scolymus
CTCTGTCAATAAGAACATGCAAGTCAATTACAGCAGAGCCTCTGAGATTGCTCACATAGGATCTGCGGATTTCTCTTCTGTGAAGATTATGTTCCAACTGTTTTTCAATGGTTATTAGCTGCATGTGCTTCTCACATGACTAGGACTTAATCGACTTTATTTGGACGGCTCAGATGAAGACACGCGTCAAGATCTGGTCTCTATGGTCGTTAGGAACTAGCATAAATAGCGACTAAGGCCTTTGTAATTGTGGTGCTTCCTGTTTTATAATCGTCTAATTTTTCAATTGAATGAATTGAAAAACCTTTGAAGCATTTCTCCTATGTTCATATTCTTTATCATCTTGACTGTGTGTTCTTGATTTATTTACTCTGTTCTGTTCTTATTATTGTTTCCGCTGCACTTTAATCGTCTTAGAGTTCATTGAGATTATTAGATCAATATCAAAGATGAATTTAAGGTCCAACATTCTCACACGCGCCTGACACCATATACAGCCTGTTCCCCATAAACCCTTTCAACTTTCCCCTTCCCTAATCCCGCCTTGACACGTCCTCCAACATTTATGGCACGTACAATCAAGACAGCTCACGACCTCCAAATCAAATCATCTATTACCAAATCGCCACTACTTTTTCATGATTATTTCAAATAATAATCAAGAAACCGTTTCCAATTCCCCCAACCCTACCCCCACCATCTCCCGACCTATAAATACCTTTCTTCTACCTCCATCTTCTCTTTACGCTTCCTTAAACCTGCAAATCGCCTTTGACGAACGAATATACATGCAATCTCCTAAGCAATGGCCTCCTCCGCCTCCCACGAGTCAAACAACAATGACAGTCGAGTTCAATCCACCATCGCGATAGCCGCACCATCATTTTCCTACCAATGAAGCCAAACAACCACACTATTGAACTGAGAAATACACTATTCGACGACAGATTTTCCGTCATGATTGAGTTCTTCAAGAACTGCATTGTACTACCAGCCCTGACCCTTGCAGACATCGGCGTACCACTAAAGTACATCCAACAGTACTGGCAAACATGTGAATTCCACCCCGACAGCCATGGAATAATGGGGGATATGGATTCCCCAAACGATATGATTTGCTCGCTCAAAATTTCGTGGGCTAAAGTTTCTCGAGTTCTATGCATTCCCACTCGATGGGAGGTTGGAATTGCCGAATATGACGAACTACCCACCACCGACGACATACTACGGTTCGTTAAGATGCTAGGTTACAATCGTGACCTACGCAACGTCTCCGACTTCAAACGCCAATTCCTCCCTCCAATGTGGAACATGTTCTTCTCCATCCTGAACAGGGCCCTCACATGCAAGCTAGGGTCATTGGACCAAAGGAACATCAATATCATGACGATCATGTATGGGCTGTTCTTCAACCTCAACCTTGACTATGCCTTTCTCATCTACAATGAGATCCACTCGGTGGTTGTCAAGAAATGCAAACTCCAAGCCGCTGGCAAGCCCTTATCTGCTGTTCTATTCCCTCGTTTCCTTGCCCTCTTCATAGGGGATGCAATGAGGAAACATGGTCTATCGGCTGAAGAGCCATTCACTCCAGTCTACAAAATGCAAGGCCATCGACCCACCCTATCCAAGGAGGGTTACACCATCAACCGCCCACTTTCAAGGGCCATGCTCAATGTCATTCCATCAACATCTGAGATCCGCCAAACCTATGAACACTCTATGCTGTCCTAGGAACCGAGGGCAGTTACCCCAGAGCGACTAGATCCGTCCCCAGAACCAAGCGAGGGCGCACAAGAGGCATCTTCATCGGATGATGATGATGATGCTACTCATCGTGCCTCTCCGGACCCTACTCAAACAATTCCTCCACCCACTTCCCAAAGGGCAACCACCACATCTACCCTTGGCGATCAAAGCCAAAGAGGTATTGAACAAGGACGACCCAGTCCAATCCCTACCCAAGCCAGCTATCCAGAGGCCATTCTTCGGGCCTCTAGAGATGAATCAGTTGAGGAACCCCATATTCCATCACCCCTCTCCCAACAGAGAGGTGATGAAGAAATAAGAGCCCCTTCGTCTCAAGGCTTGACACAACCTATCACACACACAGAAGCATGTGTTGCTTCTGACATTGATACACCCTAAGATCGTTCAAAGCGATCTTCCTTTCCTGCACATCCCCCTTCGATATTTGATCTACCGAAGGGGACACACATTTGCTTCACTTACCCAGCCTCTGAAGCCGAGGAAGAGGAAGCTGATGCAGCAACATCAAGAGATAGCTCCTCACTTGAGGGCTATCAAGGACATGATGGAAGTCCTTCACGGCCCACATTTTCACAAGGCCATGAAGGCTCTTCAGAAGCAGAGGCCCAACCTGCAGCATCCGTTGCTGCAGGGGTTACCCCCATTGCTGATCTCGTCACAAAGGCTGAGTTCCAAGCCTTTGTCGACTCAGTTCTGCGGTCCTTGGAAGACCTTAAACTCATCATTCAAGGGATTGTTGACAATCCACCCTCAACCAATAACACCGACCTTCAACAATCCCTTGCCATCCTTCAACGACACCTCTCCCAACTTAAAACCCAAACCTGAGACAATACAATACGTCTCCAAATGCTCCAGCAAACCATCACCCAACACCACAACAACGCCTCCTCCCTTGCCACCCAAAGAAACCAAATCCTCATCCACTCCCTCGCCACCCTCACGGCCTAGGGAATTGAGGCCGATGAGAACCTTACCTATATAACCACCCAACCAAACACCATCCTCCAAAACCTTAACACCCTACCAACCACCATCATTTCCCAAATTCCTCCCCAATCCCCACCTCAAACCACTTCATCAATCGATGAAGCCCTTGCCTCTCTTACCCATCAAATGGCCACCATACAAACCACCCTCATCCAACTCCCTACCACAATACTAGCCCAAATCCCCCAGCCTACTCCACCCCCACCTCCCTCTGCAGGCCCATCCTTCGATGAAGCCTTCATCTCCTTTACTGCAGAGGTGAGAAATCTCATAGCCAACCTTCCCATTCCTCCATCTACATCCACCACCACCTCCATGCCACCACAAGCCTCATCATCAAGCACGGAGTTTGCCACCAGAGCTGACCTAAGGGATCTGTCCAAGGCACTTGTCTCATCCTTTAATGAAATAAGTGCCAAATTCGTCCATCACGCTATTCAACCAACCAGGGTTCTCTCCCAAAACTTGGCTGATGAACAAAGGCACACCACTTCTCTCATTCACATGATGGATGAGAGCCGAAGACAAGCATCCCTGAAGGCATATCTTGCATCCTTCAGGAATGAGAAAAAGAAGAAGAGGAGCAGAGCTTCATGCTCCAACAGCCGCCAACATAAGAGGCCACGACATGAGGACCCTGACCTCGATGATCAAGGTCTTGGACCTCATGAGGGGGAGAATCAGGCCACAACTGCCCAGCAAATAGAATCTGCTGCACCACAACCACCACCACAAACACAAGAACAACCTCCACCCACAACCGAAGGAACCCAAGCGAGGGAACCAGAGGCTCAGCCCTCTGAAGATGTAAAAAATGTACATGTTCCCCTTGCCACTACCCAAGAACCCATCGTGTTGAGTTCATCAATCGATGAAAATCCAACCACCCCACCAACAGAAATAAACCAACCTTTTACTCCATCACCCACACCAAACCTTCCATTAACCCCATCACCAACTCCTTGCGAAACACCTTTCACCAACCTACTCAATGAACCTGAACCTTCACCTCAAACTCAACCACAAACACAACCTGATGAACCTTCACCTCCCCAAATAGAGCCAACCCAAGAAACCATCCTATTGCCAACCGAAACACAACCCACTACCCAAACACAACCCCCAACCAATACACAACCTATCACCCAAAGTCAAACCCCAATCAAACCAACCACGGTGCAAGCGAATATTCCCTCTTCGTCAAGGCAACCTCCACAGAGCCTAGTGGATGAAATAATCCAGAACATAGAGTCGTTGCAGAGACGTCCAGAGCTGCCACCCAGGGAACCCATAATGATGAAAAATATCCATCAATACTTGTATCACGACCGCGATGAAAGTTTGACCCTCAATCCTCCGGTTCTATCGCCAGAATCCATGGACCTCCTACACCATAGGTTTATTAGACAGACCACCCAAGCACCACAGGCTGTCTTCTCAAACGATGGGATAAGGAGGGTCATGGATCTAAAAGTGACGACCTTCGCCAATAGAGCCATAAGATACATCGAGTACACAGTGAAAAGAGCACATGGTCAAATCAGCGTGTTCAATGAAAATGACCTCATCAACCTCAATCCCTATGACTTGATCGAACTTTATGCATACACGGCTCAGCGACAGGATCATGGTATCAAATTTGGGATGGCGAACAGAGTGGTTGTGAAGACAATGGAGACCCTGGTAAAGCATCGAACCAAGAGTGATTTTGAAATTGCTCTTCGCTTAGGCATCAAAAGACTCTCCTGCTCTCCACCAAATGAAGACTTCCCTGGCCTGCAGGAGAAAAGATCTGCATCAGTCTTAACTTAACCCGAGCTTGGACTTGTCTTCAAGAATGAGTTCAGGGTAAAGAAATTCTTCAGATTGACTGAAGCCTTCAAGTATTCAACCGATACACTTGAGTGGTTTCAGAAGATCATCAGAGAAAGACTTGGTAGATCCCATGTGCCAAGAAAAGATGGGAATCAACTCATTCATGAGATATCAACAGTCATCGGCTATCGAAGACTGCTTCTGCGCTTCTGGGATATATCTCAAGATAGATCATGATGAGTTGTAAACTTTTGACTTAAAAATGATGTCTTCTGTTTCCAGTATTGTAAGAATTCATCATCCAATGAAAATTTGGAATTTGATGTTTTTTTTAGATTAGTCTCTGTTCTTCAATTCTGTTCATAGATTAGTTTATGTTATTTCATTACCTAGGGGGAGATTGTTAGACCCATAATCCATAAAGGGTAAAAGTAATGAAAAACAATAAGTGATGAAGAACCAGAAGACCGATAAAGACATCAAGGCAGAATTGACTAAGTTTGGAGAACAACCAGAGGGTCGATGAACAACCAGAGATGCGATGGAAAGAGCATCTTCATCACCCCTCTGGTCAACAACACTTAGAGTTTTCTTCAACAATTCAACCAGAGGCATACGATGAAGATATGAAGATAAGGTTGATTCATCATCCCATGAAAGACAGTTGGATTTCAAGTTTAGCTTAATATTGTAGCTTATCAATAGTTTAGATAAACATTATCTGTTAATAGAAGATTAGCTAAATAGTCTCACTAGATAGTTATCTTCTAATTAGCTTACTAGTATAAATAGATGATTAGGCCTATTGTATTAAATGTCGCTTTTACGATTTTCTTATTAATAAAGTGAAACCTTTGACACTCAAGATTGTTCTTTGATGTTCATAATTTATCCTTGAGTGTTCATCACTTTGTTCATTAAAACACTATAATTTGGTTATTCTTAACTAAATTATTAGTGTTATTGAGAGATCTGGGATCAACAACAAACAAGAGCTAGCTTCAAATCAAAGCAAATCTCTTTAGTGACATCACCTCTTTAGCTACTGCACATGGATCTCTTTGGTCTTGTGAACGGGCAATTTATTGTTGGAAAGAAGTATATACTCGTCATTGTTGATGCGTACTCTAGGTACACTTGTGTCTTCTTTCTCAGATCCAAAAATGAAGCACCTGAAGATATCATATCGTTCATCAGGAAAATAAAAGTACTTAACAATATGAAAGTACGGTCTATTAGAAGTGACCATGGTACTGAATTCAAAAATAATACTATGGATAACTTCTTTGAGGACAAGGGAATGTCTCACAACTTTTCTTCAGTGGGAACTCCTCAGCAAAATGGGGTCGCTGAAAGGAGAAATAGAACAATCATTGAGGCTGCTCGATCAATGCTCAGTGAATCCCATCTTCCTACTCATTTCTGGGCTGAAGCTTTCAACATCGCTTGTTTCACTCAAAAGAACCTCTAAGCCAAACCCCCCCTCGTTCTATCCCAACCAACACCATCCTCTCTTCTAAAAGAACCTCTGAAGCCACTCTTGGTTGTCCATCGAGTGCCAAGAAAGCCAAAAAAGGGCTACCCACATCCCTGACTGTTACCTCTCAAAAGGTTTCAGTCATTGAAACAAGCCTTAGCCCTTAGGCAACTTCTGTCATAACCCCTCATAGCTCTTCAGTGATTTCTTCAGCCACTGTCGTACACGTGGTTCCTCTCCCAACCGCCTCGGTGACCCAAATCACTGAAGGTGTGAATATCAGCATAACCACTGTTGAACACCCACTTCCACCACTCTCAGCCATCTTCTCTTGTCCTCCTTCTTTGGTCTCGACACATACTGGTGAATCATTAGTGATTATCCTCACTGGTGATGAAGCAATCACCACAGGACCTGAGGTCTCTCCTATCGAGATACCTTAGTTAATGTAATCCTATCCTCTCAAAGGCAACCAGAAGAGAACCAGTATCAATTCTTCAGATGGTACTGATGACCCCTCAAGTACTATATCATTATCCTACCCTTTCTTTTCTTCTAGCTAAGAGCTACTTTTTGCTCAAATTTCTTCTTCTTTAGGTCATTTTGGATGAAGAACCGACAACCATGGAAGAGGAATACAACATGTCTGACGATGTTAAGCTGATTCTCCCAACTGTAGATACTGTCTTGACCAAAATGGACCAAGTCCATAAAGACATGACTTTCCAGGAATAACTTTCCTCTGACCTCTCAGCTGTCAAAGATGAAGTCAATGATGTGAAAGAATTGTTATATGCGGTGCAAGACAATATCCACATCAACATCGAGGCCATCTCTGCTCTCAATAGCAACGCGGATGAAGCATAGGCTCAGCTTACCTGGCATGGTGAGATGATACAACAAATACTGGATCCTCTTCAACGTCCAGCACCAGTTCCTGACCCTTCTTCACCCCAGCTGATCACCTATCACTGGATCAAGTGCTCGAACTTGATTTTCTTCAAACTCAGTTACTTGTCGAGCTTGAACAACGATTGAATATAATTGCTAAAGGTCTTGATTATCTCCCCTCTCGTTATGCTGATGACAAATAGGGGAGAAAGATTTACCTGCTGCTACTGTCCCTACAACACGAGCTGATGATGATGCTCAAGATGAAAGAGATAAAACAAGTGAAGTTGTTGCTAAAGTTGTAGATGCCATCACTTCCCATGAAGCTGAAGTTGAGGAAAATAATAATTCCATCAGAGCTTATGCTCAAGACGAAGACCCTCTTATCACCTTTGCAGCTAATGCTGATGATAAGGAAGATGAAGATGATGATGATGATGAAGATGATGATCCTCTTTCCTTTCTTGATGCTGGAAAAGATCTTGGTGATGAAAATGATGATGAAGACGATGATGATGATGACTTCACCATTCAATACCACACCAAACCAGTTGCCACTCAGAAAGGAGTCTCTCTCAGGGAATCTTCATCCTAGGGGAGAAGAAAAAGGAGAAAGAGACGTCTGTAAAGAACCATAACACCTCCTCTAAAGACAAAGGTGTTGCTGAAGAAGGAAACCTGAATGCTCTTTTCAAGCCTATCAATCCTCAAGGATATGCTCAACCCTCCAGGTTTGCTATCATCACTTCTCTCTATTAACTCTCATATACTATTCCTTCTACCACATATGGTCGTCTAGTTGAGTGGGTACCTCAAAACCCAACTTCTAGTGCTTCTAGTGACCAACAGATGACTCAACTTAAGGAGTCACTCGACCAAACTAGAGTAAAAATTCTTCTTCATGCCTCTAGTTGTGGTGAGTTCGACTTCCTTACTGAAAATGAAAGACTCGAAGCACTCAAAGCTGAGGAAGAACTCCAAATTCAACGTCAACAGACTAAGGACAGCCTCAAGCTGGCCAGTCTCTTGCCTCTCAAGTTCTTCTGAAGAAAAAGTCTAAAAAAATGACTGTTGTCAAGGGTCATGCTAAGTTGCTCTCAATTGCAGAATCTGAAAATCGAAGAACAATGATGCTGAAAGACCGAGACAAGAAATGGAGTGAAGATTGCCTATATAAAAAAATTAATCCTCGTCGTATTTCTATCATCACAATATGTGGTTGTAATAAATATGGTGGAATGATTATCTCCATGTTCATCATCAGAGACCACCTTGACACTGTCATCGAGTATCCTTCCTACCTTGGACAATATAGCTACAACGAGTGGCTGGAAATCCGCTAGTCCATTCAACACTCAAAGTCAAGGCATAAGTCAATAATTGAAGACATTACCATTGAGATGATCAAGAAGATGTCCAAATTTGTCGTTGTACCTACAAAGCCAACATTAATGCAAGGTGGAAGCAGAAAACCTTCAGATCCTAATGATGGACCAACTCTAAGGAACGAACATGAAACAATGTTATCCCTGGAAGAAGTCCTAAAGGATTCGAAAATGCCAGATATCTCTATGCTGAACCTATCTTTGCCAGCGAAGGGTCCTTACACACCCAACTCTGTGCACCTAAAGCCTGAGTTTGGATTTATATTCCTTAACTATGATGGCAAACACAGCTTTCAGAGAGTATCTGAGCTCCTTTTCTATCATATAGAACATCTAGATTATATAAGATATTGGTTGGATGATGACCTACATGGTGAGACGATATACCTCAAGACAATAAGAGAATTTCTACATTGAAAGATGCTTGGAGAAGAAGTATCTAGGTACATCAACTTCAGCGACTTAGACTGGTTAAAATTTTCTATCTTGTAAATCTTATTTTCTATGTCTTTTCTTTCAGTGTACAACTTATATGTAATAAGTCTACAATGTACTGATGTAACACTTGTATTCCTCCTTTTGATTAATATAAGTATTTCACCAGTATCACTGAAAAAGATCCCTGAAAAGAGTAATAGGGACACATGTTTCTGAGTTCCAGTTTGCTCTTACATTCACTGACAATCTTCAGCCAGTAAACATGTTTTCAGTTTTAGTTTCTCTTCTTGCACTTGTTTTTCTTAAACTTGTAACTTAAGAAAACTTATATAGAAAAAAATGTATCGCTGAAAAAGTTCCCAAAATAGTTAAAAAGGACATGTACTTTACGTGTAACTTTTCCTTACTATTATACCTTAAAGCAATTTTCTTTATGTTTCTTTTTCATCATCAAATAGGGGGAGATAGTTGATCCTCTCTCTCTTTAATTTGATGATAATCTTTTTTACCCATCGAAGTATTATGTTTTTGTCTATTCAATTCCAGCAATCATCACTGAGTTTGTTCAGTGATCGATAAAACATGTATTGTAATCCAGCAGCGACAATTATACTTTAAGAAGAAAAAATTCACACCTAAGAACCTTAAGCAAATGTCAAAGACTGAAACTAAAGATTAGTGACTAGTGCGTTCATGATTTGAAGTGGTATTCACTGATTACAACCTGGTCAACATACGTGTGAAGACTGCACAAGCCTCAGTGAATGCTAAAGAGACCTCCAGCGTTATTGAAGCATTCAACGATCAAATGAAGCTTGCCATGCACGATTGTTTTTGTCTTGTCCTTCCACACACAAAGCACTAAACCATACCCTCTCTGGAGTATAGTACAGTATGAAGCCGATTAGTTGACTCTAGTGCTCAACAACTCTTGAAAGGATGTCTGCTCATGAACAGACAAGAGTACTATTCACTGTAGCAAAGGACAAGCTTTCTTCTATAAGTTTGACACGTGTTCTACAACTTTTGAATAGCATTTAATGCAATGGGTATAGATAGTTGAGTGCTCTCTCCACTCATGCAATATGCGATACAAACAGATTAGAATTCCTCTCTCTAATTCTAAAAAGCATACCCAAGAACAACACACTTCTAGACTTATCTCTTTCGGCAAATCTCTTTGCTAAGTGTATCTGTGTGTCATTCTAGATTGTTTTAGATAGGTTTTTCTTTACCTTGTCTATTTCGTAAACACTGTAAAAATTTGTGTTGGTCTTTTTTTATCAATATATAATTTTACAAGTGAAAGTTAATGTGTTTGTATTCACCCCCTTGTACAAACTAATTACCAATAAACTCTTGTAGATCCGGCTGGGACCAACATTCAGTGACTCCAGCGCACCCCTCAAGTCGTTGTCGAAGGTTGAGAAGAACCGCATGTCCACGGTTTGGCAATACTTGTTTTCCCATTTCATTCGGTGTGTGGGAGGCAAGATTGTTGGCCAAGACCAAGCTTGGAGAGTTGCTTTTAACATTGGCGTTTCAACCATTCATTAGATGAAGATCAACTTTGTTGGAGTTATTTTCGAAGACCTAAAGGTGAGAATATCAGCATCGCCACTGTTGAACTTCCACTCCCTCTTTTCTTAGCCATTCTCTCCTCCCCTCCTCTTTTGGTTTCAACATATTATGGTGATTCATCAGTGATTGTCCTCACTGGTGATGAAGCAATCACCACAGGACCTGAGGTCGCTTCTCTCGAGTTGCCTCAGTCACAGGAAGCCTATCCTGTTGATCCCAAATCTCTCAATAACACTAATAACTAAGTTAAGAATAACCTAATTATAGTGTTTGGATGAATAAAATGATGAACACTCAAGAACAATTTATGAACATTCAAAGAATATACTTGAGTGTCAAAGGTTTCAATTTATTTCAATGATTGTGAAAAATGTAAAAGAGTCAAAGATTACAATAGGCCTAACCACCTATTTATACTAGTAATCTAGCTAAGAAGATAACTATCTAGAGAGACTATTTAACTAATTTTCTAAGAACGGATAAAGCTTATCTAAACATGGATAATCATCTATACAACATAAATTTTATAGCTAATCTTCAGAAGATCAATCACATACTTGGACTGATTGATGAAAATCCTTTCTGAAGTTTGTTTTATTTGAAGACCAAGGAAGAAACTAAGTTCTCCCATCATACTCATCTCAAATTTGCTTTTCATCAGTTTTGAGAATTTTTCACAATGTTCTGCATTTGTAGAGCCAAATATGATGTCGTCCACATATATTTGTACAAGTAGTATGTCACCTTTATGCTTCTTGAGAAAGAGGGTTGTATCGATTGTACCATTTTCGAATCCATTGTTGATGAGAAAGGTGGATAGAGTTTCATACCAGGCCCTGGGTGCTTGCTTCAGCCCATAGAGGGCTTTGTCTAGAAAGTAGACGTACTCTGGATGTTTTGGATCTTCAAACCCAAGGGGCTGCTGCACATATACTTCTTCTTGAAGTTTTCCATTGAGAAAGGCAGACTTGACATCCATCTGATAGACCTTAAAGCCTTTGTAAGCTGTATAGGCTAGGAATATCCTGATGTATTCAAGTCTCGCGACGGGAGCGAATGTCTCATCATAGTCAATCCCTTCTTCCTGGAAGTTGCCCTTGGCAACAAGCTTGGCCTTGTTTCTTATGACTATGCCATCTTCGTCTTTCTTGTTTTTGAACACCCATTTGGTTCCTATGGCTGTCTTCCCTTTGGGTAGAGGCATGAGGGACCACACCTTGTTTTTCTCAAACTGGAGTAGTTCTTCTTACATCGCGTCTATCCAGTCTGGGTCTTGTAGGGATTCAAAAATCTTCTTTGGTTCTATCATGCTAAGAAAGTTGGCGAAGAGGCATTCATTGGCTGTTGCAGATCTCGTCTTGACACCAGATGTTGGATCACCAATGATTTGGTGATGTGGATGGTCTTTTGTCCACTTGGTGCTTGACTGGGGTTCTGGAGCAACAAGATGCAGTTCTTCATCGACTGATGGAACTGCTTACTCCCTCTTGAAGAGATCATCTCCAGAGTGAGACTCTGGTTCTTGTTCTTGATCTGAAGACACAGAAGAAGTAGAGGGTGAAGTAACATGAGTTTCAGTAAGATTAGTACCTTTAGTATTGGAGACTTCATGTTCTTCATCGGTTCTGGAAGTGGGTTGTGCAGTTGGAGCATGTCCAGAAACTACTTCTTCTTCGAAGATGTCTTCAAATAATTGAGCTAACTCTGATTCATTGGGTTTGCCAAGTGATGAATCAAAGTCTCTCTTTTGAAGTCCAAGTCCTGAATTGTTGTGTCTAGAAGTCATTGGTGTGGAGTCATCAAAGGACACATTGATGTTTTCTATGACTATCTTTGTCTTTTTGATGTAGACTCTGTAGGCCTTTGCGGTTTGAGAATATTCTAGAAAGATCCCCTTCATCTGCCTTTTTGTCGAACTTTCCAAGATATTCCCTATCATTGAGTACAAAACATTTTCACCCAAAGACATGGAAATACTTGACATTTGGTCTTCTTTGATTGATGAGCTCATAGGGTGTCTTCTGGTGCCTCTTGTTGATGATAGATCGATTATGGGTGAAGCATGCAGTTGAGATAGCTTCAGCCCAGAAGGTGATGGGTAACTCCCATGAAGCAAGCATGGTCCTTTCTGCTTCCATAAGGGTTCTATTCCTTTGCTCCACCACTCCATTCTGTTGTGAGTTCTGGCTGCTGAAAAGTTTTGTGAGATAGCTTCAATGATGAGGTATTCATCGATTCTGGCATTTTTCAATTCAATTTCATTGTCGCTTCTAACTTTAATAAGTTTTCGTTGTAGGACTTGGAGCCTTTTCATCACCCCAATGAGTAGATCAGGAACATCTAATTTCTTCTTTACAAACTCAACCCAGGTGTATCTGGAGTACTCATCAACTAGTACCAATATGTACTTCTTTCTAGAGAGGCTTTGTGTAGATATGGGCCCACAGAGATCTACATGGATCATGTCCAAGGGCTTGGTGCAGGAGGTTTCTGACTTAGTTTTATGAGAGGCCCGTTTTAGCTTTCCCATCTTGCAGGCAGAGCACAGATGGTCTTTTTCGAAATTGAGATCCGGAATCCCCTTGACCAGCTTCTGTTTGGCTAGCTTCCTTAGAACATCAAAGTTGAGATGTGAGAACTTTTGATGCCATAGCCAATTTTCATCGCCCTTATGGGATACAAGGCAAAGGGTGTCTTGTCCCTTAGAGGATTGAAAATCCAGAAGATAGAGATTTCCTTCTCTCTTAGCCTTGATGATGGTTTGACCGGGCTTTGTTTCTATGATACAGAAACCCTTGCGGAATCTGACTTCAAGACCCTTGAAGCAGAACTGGCTTATGTTTAGTAAGTTGTGCTTCAAACCTTCAACATAAGCCACTTTGCTGATGGAGATGTTGCCTTTGATGAGAGTTCCGTATCCCATGATGGTACCCTTGCTGTTGTCTCCAAAAGTAACAGAGCTTCCAGATTTCTCGATGAAGGAGGACAACTGACTTTTGTCACCAGTCATGTGCCTGGAGTAACTTGAATCCATGTACCATGGTTGCACATGCTGGTCCTGCAAGACAAATTAAGGGGTTTTAGGTACCCATTTCATAATGGATCCACATTTGTTAGTGGGAGATACCTCTCTCTTTTCATCACCCTTAGCCATTGCAGGCTTGGGTTTGTATGCATTTCCCTTGCCCTTAGACTTGGGCTTCTTCACGTTTTCATTGGTTTTAACACATGTTTGGAGAATATGCAGTGATGTGTCAACATGTAGTTCCTCAGGTTTTGTAAAAGAGCTAAACATTTGCAATTATGATTTTTTGGATATGAATGTCTAACTTTCTTTTTATTCGATAAGAATGAAGAAGTAAATGCAGGGGATGAAAATCTTGTCCTAGCATCGGTTGTTTTTATAAACTTCCTATCTAGTTCAGATTTTTATTTGTGGAAGTCTTGGGCTTTATTTCTTTAGTCGTGAGGAAGGACTGCTTTTCTTTAGCTGAATGAGAGGAAAAGTGGTGGTTAAATTTCTCAGAGGCAGGCCACTTCTGTTTTTGGTCACGAGTAAACTTAATGAACTTAGAAGATATAATAGGGCCTTGTGAGTTATCGTTAGCAGATTTGATATTGCTCATCTTTCCCTTTCCTTTGTCTGAAGATTTCATCGATGGTGGWACATCAGATTTCATTGAGGGTTTGAAGTTTTCAGGCTTCTTATCCTCATTGATCTTTGGTGATTCACAGACTATCTCCTCTTCAGATTCAAAATCAAGAAAGTTTCTTGCAGATTTATCGAAATCAAAATTATCATGGATGTTTGTGGGAGGTGTGGTTTCAGAGGTTGATGCTTCAGAGTGACTGTTGGGGGTTCCATCGTTTCTGACTTAGACGAACTTCCAATGTTACTTGGATGGTTCATCGATTCATCAGCTGATGTGTGTGTCCATAATATCT
>NW_020200865.1:18345-49121 GCF_001531365.2 Cynara cardunculus var. scolymus
GATTTTCATCTTATTAATCTGTTTAATGCATGGTTGATGAACTACCTCTTCATTCATCTGCTCTTTCTCCTTATAACTCTCGATGTTCTTTTCCAGATCAGCAATCTTAGTTTTCAACTCCTTTATGATATCTGCCATTAGAAACAAAATGATCAGTTAAGGATCTATGCAGTGAAATCAGATAAAAGAAATATGAACAGTTAAGCTAAAAAAGAATAGAAAAACACAAACACTGAAAACACACACAAAAACATATATACAATGATCCAAAAAGAAAATCTAAACACAAACAAACTAAGAAACCAAAATACCACAAAAATGAAACCGAAGAAAATAATGTCTAAGCCCAAAACAAACTGATCCAAGCCCAAATACAATACAGATGTTACACTTTAAAGAAAATGATCTATCTGCTCTCTGAAGTGTATCTTAAAATCCACGTGTATGCTCCGCTTATCAGTTGCTTCACACGAGCTGCGGTGACTTGTTCTGGTAGCTTGTTATCACTTGGACTGCCGCTTTACAAAACTGAGAACCTTTGATGCTGTTACGAGAACTTGAACTGCTATCAAGACTGCTTTCAAGATTTGCTTTTGTTTAGGTCATTCAACACTTCAATCCGCACCTGTTGTCAAGACCTGCAAACAACTCTGTTGCTGCTGTCTAGTTTTTGTTGCTGTCTAAACCAATATAGCACACTCAAACACTTCTATTTTCAAATTTTAAACCAACACAGCACAGCTCACCTTCGTTTTTCAGTTAGACTTAAACACAACAAACCTGTTATAAGAACCTGCTGTTGTCTTCTTGTTGCTGTCAAGACAGTTTTAAAACAGCAAGACTGTTGTTGCTGTGTATGAACCTATCCAAATCAGACCAGCAAATTCAAACAGTTGCAATCAAGCAAATCAAATCCCATAGAGGCTGTCAAAATGATTAACCAAACAGGTGAATCACACAAATAAACCAACAGCTACTGCTGTCTTTTCTTGTTGTTGTTTCAGATTTGAAACACAATAACCAAACAGATTTGCTAAACAGATTCAAAAACAGATCAAAGACAGTCTAAAAACAGATGCAATCCTTTCTTCCAAACACAACAGCAAGACTTGCTGTTAACTACTTAAACCTGCACATTGCTGGAATTATGACATCAAACCTGTTACACTTGAGTCCTGCTGCAAAAACAGTCCTGCCGCACTACCTGCTGCTGTTCTGTTTGCTGCTGCTGCTTGCTTTGAAGTTGCTGTTAAACCTGCTCAAACTGTCAAAATGCAGTTGCTGTGTATTGAAAGAAAATCGAGTATGTTGTATAATGCTGTGTATTGAACATTTGCTAGGCTGTGTATTTAAATCAAGCACAGCTTGACACATTTACTGTCAAAACTCATACCCTGTGTACAAAACTCATAACCTATTCTGCTCAAATCTATTCAACCTACTGCTATGACAACAACATTCTGCTGCAGTGCTCAAACTCAATAAAAAAAAAAAGTAAATCAAACAGCAAATCAAATACAACCAATATGGAAGCACCTATCTCAAAATACTATAAAATTGTACAGATAGCAGCACTAACCTGTTTAAAACAATGTAGACTAGTCCAGATAGCTTCAAATGGCAAGAAATTTCCACACAGATTTTACCTGTACGATGTACCGTTCATGCCATCTTGCTGCTTCTTAAACCTGCAGTCTGCTGTTCATCATCATCTTGGTCTCTGTATTACGTATGTTGCTTCCTCACTAACTAATACAAGCAACAAAGAGATGAAATCTTATCAAAGCATAAGTCTCTAAACCTGCTTCCTCACTAACTAACACCAGACAGCATGTATCTTTAACCTGAAAGCATAAGTCTAAACCGGACAGCATATACACTTTAACCTGTCAACACAATTGTAAACCGGACAACACTAGGTGTAAACCTGTCAATTCATGAATACACACCGGACACTATATGAAACACAGACACAACACAAAATAGAATCCCAATTAAGAATCCCAATGAAAACAGTCAAAATTGAATTGATTCTTGTCAAAACAGTCAAGGTATTGAACGATTAATCAAAATGAATCAAGAGATAATGAAGAATCAAGAATCTGGGTAAATGAAATCAAGCAGATTAGAAGTCCGCTCAACATTCTTCGATGTACAAGCCCTAAAGCGCTTGGGATGGCTTACCTGCTGAATGAATCAGAGCCCTAATCCGGTCAAGTGGTGACCGGTTTACATGAACACCGCTCAATGATGTCCGGTGTAGGATGAATACCGCTCAAAAAATGAACCTAAACTTGAGATTGACTTACCTGAAATCGTCCGGTGTACCTCTCYGTTCAAGAAATCCRTTTAAKCTTTGTGCGGATTAGACTCTTCTCCGTTCAAGCTTCACGCGGTTTAGACAAACACCGCTTGAATGGTGTGCGGTGTAGATGGAAACGATGAAGATGGAGGCTGTAAGCGGGCTCTTAGTCCGGTCAATGTAATGGACTTCGAATTTTGAAGCCCAAAGAAAAATCTAAGGATTAAACCGGTTGGGCTTTGGACAAATTGAACGGATTAACAAAAAATCAACCAAACTAAAAATCAAAAACAAATTAAAACCTATCAAAAACACAAAAACTAAAAAAGATTTTAAAAAAATGGATCAAAAACACTGGCATTTAAAAAAAATTCAAGAACACAAAAAAATTTAAAAACACAAAAATCCGATTTAATTTTGATTTAAGTTGATCAAATCACAAAAATTTGTGAATAACAAAGATTCACAACACAATTTCGAACATTTTGATCATATTTTTAACACAAAAACACAAGATTTTAGGAAAAAAAAATCGGATCAAACAGAAAGAAAAAAATTAAGAACGCGAAGAACACGAAGAACAAAAAATTCAGAAATTAAAAAAAAACTTATCTTCTTGATTTCTGTATCTGATTTCTTGCATTCCAGGTTTGATACCAATTGTGTGTCCACAATATCTGATCAATTCTTCATTTCTTCATCACAACAATGGCAGATTCATAGATTTAACAATAAGAACAATATGAACACATATATTTATATTGAGAGGAAAAGTCAATCCTCTCAATTCTGGTCAAACCTTCTATTATGCACGTAATCTTACAATGAATCTCTTCACATTCTAATTACAAAGATTAACCTATATTTATATGGTCAAACTTACTAAGACAAGGTCAAAGTCAAACATATAAGAAAAGTCAAACACGCTGACTTTTTACAATTATAGACTATTTATAAACTTTCAAGACGAATACAATTAATACTGATTTCTCAGTCCTAACATGATGGTTCCTTACTAGGATTCTCTTTTTCATCAACAGTACTTGCTGATGAAGTGAGATTGACAACCAGAGACTCTGATTTAACCATAGGGTTTCCATCGGTCTCTAATTTGGAGGCGTCGTTCCTTTCATCAGAATTCTTACATGTACTGCTCTCGTACACCACGTTTTCAAAATCCTATCTTCAACAGACAGTTTTTCCATTGACTTTAACTCTTTTAAAATTTGGTTTTGGTTTCGGGACAAAGTCGGGTTTTTGAATGCATCCAAGTTTGAAAGTGGATTCAAGGGTGGATTTCTTTGTTTCGATGAAGGAGTCCAATTCATTGAATCCAATCCCTTGAGTGTCCGTTTGACCATTTAACTTTTCGTATACATTTTGGGCATCCCTGTATTTCTTCATCAGAAGTTCATTGGTTTGAAGCTTCTAGTGAAGAACCTCCCTTTCTTTTTGAAAGAAATCTTTGAGAGCCACTGAGTTAAGTCTCTCTACCTCAGATTCTTTTAAGGCATTAACTTTCTTTTCTAAGTCTTTGGTTATTCGCTTGTTTAATTCCAAAAGTTTTTCTTCCTCTAATTTTGTGAGAGTGGCGATGCGAGCCTTTTCCTTGACGAGTTCGGCTTTTTCTTCGGTTAGAAGACCAGTCTCTCTTTTGTAGAAACTGACTTCTTTTTCCGCTTTAAGTCTTTTAGATTTTTCAAAATTTAAATTTTCTTTTAATTTCAAGAATTCTTCTGAAAGTTTTATTATCCTTAACTCTAGCTTAGATGGAGCAGAGTTGGTTTCATCGAAAGTAGACTCACATACCTGATCATCAGAGTCAGAGGCGGATTCTGCATTGGACGTGGCCATCAGACAGATGAGTGCTTTATCTTCTTCATCGGATGAAGAATCAGACACCCAATTTTCTTTTTCAGCCATCAGGCTTCGCTCTCTTGGATTGTATTTATATTTRTTCTTGTAGTAATCAGCATCCTTTACCAGTCGTCCTCTGCACTCTTTGGAAAAATGACCGATTTTCCCGCACCTAAAGCAGCGAAGGTCATTGAGGATGTCTTCAGTTCCTGCTCCTACAACACTTACTGATGCTGACACTTTAGATGAAAGGTCTAAAGCAGAAGAAGCTGAAGCCTCTCTTCCTCAAACCTTGATTCTGCAATCTGAAGATGATGCTGAAGTTGTAGAACCTATTATTATCCCTCACTATGAGGATGCCATTATATCCCATGAAGCTGAAGCAGTTGTTGAAGCTGAGGATGATAATGATGCCTTCATAGTTGTTGCTGAAGATGAAGACCTTCCCACCACCTCTACAGCTAATGCTGGTGACGAGGAAGATGAGGAAGAAGATGATGAAGAAGATGATTCTCTTTCTCTACATGATGTTGGACAAGACTTAGGTGATTATGATGATGATGAAGACGACGATGATGATGACTTCACCATTCAATTCCACAGCAGACCTGTCCCCGCTCAAAAAGGAGTCTCTCTGAAGAAATCTTCATCCCAAGGGGAGAAAGAGAAATCTCAAGAGAACCATAATACCTCCTCGAAGAACAAAGGTGTTGCTGAAGATGGAAACCTGGCTGTTTTTTTTAGACTTATCGATCCTTCAAGGGTTGCTCAGTGTTCCAGGTTTGCTACTATTACTTCTCGTTCTCAAATATCTACAATCACCTCCTCTATTACATGTGATCGTTTAGATGAAAGGGTATCTCATATCCCAATATCTTGAGTTCTTGTCGACCAACAGATGACTCAGCTGAGAGAGTCCCTTGACCAAACCAGAGTAAAAATTTCTCTTCGTAACTCTGGTTGTGGTGAGTTCGACTTCCTTATAGGACCTGAAAGAGAGGAAGAACTCATGGCCGAGGAAGAACTTCGCCTTCCACTTCAACAGACTAAAGACAACTTCAAGCTGGCCAAGTCACTCGCTATTAAAGTTCTTCCTATAGGAAAGTCTAAAAAGATGAACCCTGTCAAGGCTCAGGCTCAGTTGCTCGCACAAGCTGAAAATGAACATCAGAGAGCACTGGCGCTGAGAGACTGCAACAAGAGATGAAGCGAAGATCGCTAGAACAAAAGAATAAGTCACCATCTCATCTCAAACATCACAATCAGTGGATAGATAAAATATAGAGGAATGCTCATCTCTATGGTCATCACCAGAGACAACCTTGATGCAGTCACTGAATATCCTTCCTACCTTGGTCAGTATGGCTACAGTGAATGGCTGGAGATATGCCAAGTGATTAAGTGCTCAAAGTCAAGGCACAAGAAAAATAATTGAAGACATCCTCAATGATCTTATCAAGAAAATGTCCAGGTATATTGTTGTTCCTTCAGTGCCAACATTGATGCCAAGT
This sequence comes from Cynara cardunculus var. scolymus, assembly GCF_001531365.2. Taxonomy (NCBI): domain Eukaryota; kingdom Viridiplantae; phylum Streptophyta; class Magnoliopsida; order Asterales; family Asteraceae; genus Cynara; species Cynara cardunculus. Next base: position 24,016 of record NW_020200865.1, read on the forward strand.
AGAAGAAGAAAACCTTCAAATCCTAATGATGAACCAACTCTAAGGAATGAACATGAAACAAGTTTCTCCTTAGAAGAAATCCTAAAGGATTTGAAGAAGTCAGATATCTCTATGCTAAACCTCTCTCTGCCAGTGAAGGGTCCTTACACACCCGATACTGTGCATTTCAAGCCTGAGTATGGATTTATATTCATTAACTATGATGATGAATACAACGTTCAAAGAGTATCTGAATTCCATCTCTGTCCAATACAACACCTTGAATTTCTAAGATCTTGGTTGAACAATGGCCTAAATGGTGAGATGATGGACTGCAGGATTAGAAAGGAATACCTACGTAGAAAGAAGCTTGGAGAAGAAGTACCTGGTTACATCAACTTCAGCGAATTAGATTAGCTAAAACCTTTTATCTTGTAAATCTTATCTTCTATATTCTTTTTCTAGTGCACAACTTATATGTAATAAGTCTAGAACAAAATGTTGTAATAGTTGTATATTTCCAATGAATAATATAAGTATTTTCTCTAGTATCACTGAATAGATCCCTGAAAAGAGTAATACAGACATGTATCTATGAGTTTCAGTTTATTGTTATATTCACTGACAACATTCAGTCAATAAACATGCTTTTAATTTCAGTTATCATTCTTGTACTTGTTTCTCCTAAACTTGTAACCTTTTACAACTTAAGAAAACTTATATAAGAAAACTATATCACTAAAAAAGATCCCAAAATAGTTAAAAGGGACATGTACTTTACTTGTAACTTTTCCTTACTATTGTATGTTAGGACTTTATGTTGCTTTATCATCATCAAATAGGGGGAGATTGTTGATCCTCTCTCATTGATTTGATGATAATCCATTTTACCTATTGAAGTATAGTGTTTCTATTTATTCAGTCTTAGCGATCATCACTGACTCCGTTCAGTGATCCTTGAACATGCATTGTAACTCTGTAGTGACTCTTATACTTCAAGAAGAAAAAACTCCTACCAAAGAACCTTCAGCAATGTCGAAGACGGAAACTGAAGGTTAGAGACTAGTGCATTCGTGATCTGAAGCGGCATTCAGTGATTACAATCTAGTTAGCATATGTGTGAAGATGACACAAGACTCAACGAATGTTGAAGAGACCTCTAGCGTCATCCTAGCGTTCAGTGATCAAATGAAGCTTACCATGCACGTTTGTTTTTGTCTTGTCCTTCCACACACTAAAGAGAAACCTATACCTTTTCTAGAGCATAGTACTGTACGGAGCCAATTAGTTGACTTTAGTGCTCACCAACTCTATGAAAAGATGTTTCCTCATGAATAGACAAAAAGACTATTCACTATAGTAAAGGACAAGCTTTCCTCCAAAATCTTGACACGTGTTGTGTACCTTCTGAATTGCATTTAATACAATGGGTATAAATAACTGACTATTCTCCACTCAGAAACAAGCAATTAGAATCCGTTTTTCTCAGTCTAAGAAGCATACCCAAGAAGACACCTCTATCTCTCTACTCTCTAAAGAGAAAGAACCACTACAAGCCAGTGAAGAACACATTTCCAAGTCTTAATTTATTACAACAAATTCTTTCTATTTGCTAAGATTATTTGTGTGTACCTCTAGATTGTTCAGACTGGTTTTCTTTACCTTATCTTTTTCGCAAACAATCTGTAAACTTTGTATTGATCCTTCTTTATCAATATATAATTTTAAAAGTGAAAGTTTCTATGTTTGTATTCATCCCCCCTTCTACAAAACTGTTTTAGATCCAGCTAGGACCAACAACTGTCAGCTTCTTGGTGGAAAGTTGGTGAGCTTGACAAGTAAAAATCTAAACTCAGTGTCCACATCAACTACTGAAGGTGAATATATAGCTGCTGGAAACTGTTGTACCCAAATCCTTTAGATGAAAAATCAACTCAACGATTATGATCTTCAACTCTCTAAGATCCCTATCCATTGTGATAGCACTAGTGCCATTGCAATGGCAATTACAAACAACCCTGTACCTCAGTCTATGACCAAACACATTGAGATCATATATCATTTTATCAGAAGTTATGTTATTATTGGTAATATTGAACTTCACTTTGTTCCCACTAAGTACCAATTAGCGGATCTATTTACTAAGCCTTTTGATGAAACAAGATTTAATATTTTAATCAGCGAACTTGGAATACTCAACACTGAGGATTAATTCATTCAGCTCTAAGCAATACTCAGTGATACAAAGTGAATGATTCATTGTTTCTAATCTATCACTGAACTCTTGAGTAAATGTATCTTTCTCTCTAAAGTATGTCTACTCATCTCCTCTATTTCTGAAAACTTAAAACTACCACTGAATCTTTTCTTATTCAATGATTAAAATGTTTTAAAAATGATGATTCAGTGTTTCCTTATCTATCACTGAACACTTCAGTAAATGTATCTTTCTCTTAAAATATATTTTTCTAGTCTTGAAACTTAAAACTATCATTGAATTCTTTTCTTACTCAGTGATCTTTTGTTTTAAAAGAATCATACAACTATCACCGAAATCTTTCTTTATTTAGTGATCAAAATGTTAAAAAAAAAGGATGTTGAATGGTCATATTTTATGACGTCGTTAAAAAATTTAAATTCATAGACTATTTTCACGTGCGTCCTTCTGACACACATTTGTCCATTTCTTTTCTACCCAATCATAGTAAAATGGCGTGCAAAGAAATCATCATAGCACATCCTTTCGAAGCGTCATTTTTCTCTATCCTCTTTCTCTCTCATCACACACACACACACACACACACATATATATATATGTGTGTGTGTGTGTGTTACTCTCTCATATTTCTCTTATGCGAACATAAATACTCTCTCTCTCTATACTTTGTGCAAGTAAGAACTCCCAGAAAATCTTCAAACCAGTTTTCTTCTTCTTCTTCTTTCAAGAAACAGGTTTGTAAATTCTTTATTTTTGGTTGTTAATCTTTAAAACGTCTTTCTTCCTTTTATATACAAACAATTGGTTTTGTAAATCATTCTTCTTCTTGATTTATTTCAACCATGTTTCTAAAACCCTAATTTCTTCTGGTTTTTCAAAAGAAAGTTTATCCTTCAAACTTTGATCCTAAAGTGCTTTCTAACATAAATCTGTGCAAGATTCCATTTTTTCATTCTTCTTTTTACAGAAATGGCTGACGCTCAAAGCGTGAATTTTGCCCTGGAAGACTGCACATTCAAACCCAACAATCACATTGCACTTCTGGATATCTCTGTAGATAAACCCTAGTTTTCAGATGCTGCTAAGTTCATAAAGAACTGTGTTCTAGGATACGCCCCCACCTTCCAACCAGTAATGGTGAAGGATATGCTAAGGCAGTTCTGGTATACTGCTAAAGTAAAGATGGTGACCGACAAGAATAGAAACTCTATTTGTCCAGATCTTCTATAATATCAACCAGATGATAGTGAGTTTCGGCTTCTCAACTGTTCGAATTGCTCTCAGGCTCCCTAAGTCCATTCCCTATGCCAGAGATGCATATACTAAGCATATCATCAACATTCTAGACGATATTCACTAGGACTGGACTCTGAAGAAGGACTCAGATTCTGAACTCAACAAGTCGTTTAAAAAGATTGAAAAGAATATGATTTCTACGATCTGGCTGTACCTGTTTTCGCATTTCATTCAGTGCATGGGTGGGAAGACTAGTGGCCAAGATCAAGCAAGCCGGGTGGCGCATAACATCAACTGCTCAGTGATCAGAGAGACATCAGTGTCAACTACGCGAAACTCATTTTTTCTGATATGGTATTGAAGCTGAACAAGCATCAACAAGAAAAGATGGTCCCCTACACTAAGTTCCTGAGTGGGATTCTGTCTAGAATTTTAGCAACCAAATACCCCCTCAGAGTAACCTTCCCATATATCGTCTTGGATCAAGGATTCTTGATCACAAGACCAAGCCTTTAGATATTTCTCGATTCGCTCCTATACTGAGAATATTCAATGCTCCTCCTTTTCCTTCTTCTTCTTCATCTTCAGTAGCTATGACTATGGCAAACCCCCTTCAGTCTATCCCCGCTACTACAACCTATCCTCTCTAAAGAGGACACAATCTGAAGCCCCTCTTAATCCCTCAATAAGGGTTAAGAAAGCCACAAAGGGGAAGCTATATCATATAGTTGAGACCTCTTAACAAGACTCAACTATTGAACTTCGCCTTACCCCCGAGGAATATACTGTTACCCTCCCTTCCTTTTCAGCAATGTCTTCTATTGTTGTCGTATTTGTTGCTCCTACCCCAACCACTTCAGTGACTCAAATCACTGAATGGGTGATTCCCAACATAACCAATGCTGAACCTTCACTTTTTTTCTTAACCGTTCTCTCCTCCCTTCCTTCTTTGGTCTCTACTACACGTGATGATGATCCCATGGTGGTTGTTGTAACACCCCAAACTCCACAGTTGCATATAACATATATTCCATACAAAATAAATATAGATTACACCACATAGGTCCCACTAGTACAAGAATTCTATATGTACATAATTTACATATGAAAAATTCCAGAAGAATATCCATGCACTGCTCACATGTATAACAACATGTATCTTCAAAATATATAGGCATAAATCTCATCTTCATATAGTAGATAACACATAAGGAAAATAATTATATTTTCCCCTTCCCCTTATTATATCGAGACCCCACACTTCCTGCAATGCACATTTTCAAAATAAAAATGAGGGTTAGACTGAAAGGTCTAATGAGTAAATCCCTTCTTTGCAAATACAGGGTGAAGATCACCAAAACCATAATAAAACATCTATTATATAATGATAATATATTTTAGCAATAGGATGCAAAATATATTTATTAGCCAAACTATAAATCAACATATTGCATCTCATACAACACATATGCAATTACTCGAAACCCAAAATTCCTTATTGCATTAACATAGAGTTCTTCTGGCTCAATGGGCCTGAGCTCCTCTGGCTCAACGGGCCTTGATTATCAGAGATTCTATATTCAAGAAAAACAATACCTAACTAGAGACCCTCTGGATCAACAGTGTCTCTAGTCTAGAAAGGACCTACCTCAACTTTAAAAGATAGATACCCACACCTACAATTGCCACCCTTATATCCATAGGTACACCTCTTCTTGATATGCCACACTTATTTCTTCTTTAAAATAGGGTTCCTTACCAAAACACAATTACGTCACCACGTTTGGAAGTACCCAATACCAGTTTCAAGCCAGAACCGACAAATGTTAGCACGTCTGGGGGAACTATCTCTTAAAACAAAGTTTCATTCTAGAACATACTTACATCACCAAGTCTGGAAGAGATATTTCAAAATAATGTTTTGAACCAGACAAGACTTATGTCACCACGTCTGGAAGAAACATTTCCCAAAATATAGTTTCAAACCATAATAGACTTATGTCACCACGTCTGGAAGAAACATTTTATATCTTTTCCAATATTTAAGATACCTTTTTCACAATATAACAGTTAAAGCAGATATTGTGAAATTCCATTATTACATAAATCAAAGTTAGTTAAAATCTCATTCATCAATCAAAATGGTACAGACAACTTTGTCCTCGTAAGCTTGAAAGTCCCAAATTGTTCAATCAATCTTCATGATCCTTCAAGAACTCAACAAAAGGCAAACCAAGAATATGAATTTTGAGAGAAAAAGTCAAACAGTCAAAGTCAAGTATATTATCTTCAAAGCTCTCTAATTACAATGTCTAATCTCAATTAAGCATCTACTCAATTCTTACTACCTCACCTACTAGTATTACAAAGGACTAATCCTATTTATAGGACTAATCCTATTTATAGGACTAACCAAATACAAAATTTTAAAGGAGAAATTTCAAGATTGAATACAACATTTTTAGCTCTAAAACTCAAACCCAACATTCTCCCCCTTAGGATTCAAGCTTGAAAGAATTTGCACATTTTGAATCTCTTTTTGAATCATTGAAGCTTTAAGCAACTATAAGTGTTAGACCCTATAATTCTTATTGTAAAAGTAATGAAAAATGTACAAGTATGGAAGTCCAGATGATCAATGGAAGAAGAGCTGGAAAAGACCTAAGTGCTCAAGGCGAAGCAGAGATGCGATGAATGGACCATAGGTGTGATGAACAAAGCATCTCCATCACCCCTCTGGTTATTAACACTTAGCAGATTCAACAAGAGTTCAATCAGAGATATCCAAGTAAAGCAAAACGTAAAGACTCCTGGTTGAACATATTACCTAGAAGACAGCTGGAGATGACTCATCGACAGCTAGAATTCAGTTACACAAGGTAGTTAGAGATAACTGCTAAATTCTAGTTAGATATCTTTTCCTAGAATATCTCATAGATAACTTTTCACTAGACTGTTATCTCTTAGACTAGATTGCTAGTATAAATAGCTATTATATGTCTTATGAATAATTAATTCCTTCTCGTTAAAGTTATTATAGTGAAATCATTTGAAGCTTCATATTCTCCTGAATATTTTATAAGATGTTCTTCACTATTCTTCATTCATACGATAGATTTAGGTTTTATAACATAAATCTTCCTGTTATATTGAGAGATCTGGGATTAACAATTGGTATAAGAGCAAATTGATTGATTTTCAATCAAAACGATCAATTTGTATCTCAGTATTCAAATCACTCAATTTTTCTCCATTCTCATTTTTCCCTTCTTCTTTTTAAAACCTCTTCAATGGCCAACTGGAATTCTGCCTATGGTGTTGGTTCCTTCACCAAACCTCCAACTCTTCAACGTGAAGAGTATCTGCAATGAAGGATACGTATGGTGAACTTTCTTGAGGGGATGGATAGAAATCTCCTCAGATCAGTGATGGAAGGCCCTTATATTCTTCAAACTCTTGTTCCAAGAGTTCCCGAAACAAGCACTACCGCAGAAGTTACTGGTTATTATATGGTGAAGGATGAGAGCAACTGGGATGAAGACGACATAGAGAGGGTAGAGGCAGACAGGAAGGCCAAGAGGCTGATAATAATAGATATTACAAAAATAAATACAAGTACAATCTGAGAGAGAGAGAGAGAGAAGCCTGATAGCTAAGAAATAAAATTGGGTGTCCGATTTTTCGTCTGATGAAGAAGACAAGGCACTTATATGTCTGATGGCCAAGTCCAATACAGAATCCACTTTCGACTTTGATGACCAGGTATATGATTCTTCCCATGATGAAACCAACTCTGCTTCATCTGAGTTAGAATTAAAGGTCATAAAACTTTTAGAAGACTTTCTTAAATTAAAAGAAAAAATAAATTTTGAAAAATCTGAAAGGTTAAAAGTTGAAAAAGTAGTTAGTGTCTACAAAAGAAAGACTAATCTTCTTACTGAAGAAAAAGGTAAAAGAGAAAACCCGCATTGCATCTCTTAAAAAATCAGAAGAAGAGAAACTAATGGATCTGAACAAGAAGATCTCTGAAGATTTAGAGAAGAAGGTGAAAGCCTTGAAAGAATCCGAGGCAGAAAGACTAATCTCAGTAGCTCTTAAAGATTTCTTTCAAAAAGAAAGAGATATTCTTCATCAGAAGCTTAAGACCAATGAACTTTTGATGAAGAAAAATACAAAGATGCCCAAAACATCTATGAAAAACTTAATGGTCAAACCGATTTCCATGGAATCGGATTCAATGATCTGACTCTTTCATCAAGAACAAGAAATCCACCCTTGAATCCACTTTTAAACTTGGGAGTGTTCAAAAACCCGACTTTTCTCCAAAACCCAAAGCAACTTTCAAAAGAGTAAAAGTCGATGGAAAAACAAATTTCTCAAGGCAAGATTTTGAAAATGTGGTTTATGAGTGTGATGGAACCCAGATACTCTTGATTTGCAGAAATATTGTTTGCGTGAAATAACAATTAAGAGCAGCAAAGTATTTCTATTGATTAAACAAGATATTCAAAGAAGAAAGTAAAGCAGTAATAATACTTTGAATAACTGAATGCTTTTATTGAATGATAAATAATTGAAGAAAAAAAAGTAATCTCACAAGAATTTGCGTATAGTTTAAGTCGGCACCTTCAGCTTTTTTTGAACCTGAGGCGGAGGCCTCCTTATATACGCGTAGGTCTAACAAACTAAACTATAAAAAAGGCGTGAAACTTTGAGCTGACTAGTCTGCGTCCTTATCTTTGACTTCCCTTGAATAGCGGAGCAGACTTGGTCAAGCCACCCTAAATCTGTCAGACGCTTTGCGAGAATGTTTGGGCTAACGCACGCTTTCCGTGAAGAGGGTAGCCAAAAGTTCTGCATGAGCATACAGTAGCTCTGCATGTACTATGCAGAGGCTCTGGGTCTTGGAGTTGTTGCCTTAAGTCAAGCGTTTATGCTTTTTGGCGCACAAGACTTGAACGTTCACGGAGATGGAACGCGGGCTCTGTATGAAAGGAACCTTCACTCTGAGTAAGAGCTCTGGTCCTCGATCTTCTGCATGAGAGCTCTTAGCCAGACAACTTCTATAGACTAAGTCCTATTGACTAGAGCAAGATACTTCTTATTTACACTTTCACAAGTTGGGGTCTAACAATCTTCCCTTAAGTGTAAATAAGAAGGACTCTTACTTGATTTACGAAACAGAAGTCTAATCGAAGACAGACGTTAAAAGGACCCTCTGGTTTACATTAACTATATAGTGAAGTATAGTACAAATGGAAAATGGAAATTACATCGATTAAAAACAGAAAAGTACTTACAAAAGATAGAAGTTCTAAGCTCTTTTAAGTCTAATGAACTTCCTAAGAAGTTCACGAAACTCAAGCATGTTTTGTATCGACCTTAGGATAGTCTTGGCTCGCTCCTTGGCTCCAGGGGAGTTGTCTCTGCTCCTGACTAGATTGTCTCGTTTGTAGCGTAGAGTAGAGTTGGAGTACTTATAATTCTGGTTGTCTTGAAAGAAGATCTTCTATTTATGCTCGTTTCAAAACACCACTCCCACTTCTGGTTCTATCAAAACCGTCCAGGAGGGGATGCTGTTGATGCCGTGTAATTCTTCATTTGGAGCAGCCACTGTCAGTTGATCCACTCCTAGATCTAGAGCTAGTTGGAAGTCGAACTTGCATCTGATGTCGAGCAGATCTATCATTGTTTGGCGAATAGCAGAGTTGGCAACAGTGAACTTCACTCCCTTGTCCTTCTTGTGATCTGTAAAGTACAACAGATGAAGAAGATCCCACAGATTTAGATTAATGAGGTCACAATCTGTGATCCTACATATCCATTCTTGAGTCCTCTCCACAGTGTACTCGTAGAACACTATCTGATTATGCACAAAGGTGCGCTTCTTTATGTCTAGGACTTGTTTTATTCCATCAACAAAGTGGACTTCAGTGATTGGTTGAGTATAGCGATCGAGGAATCTCTGCTTGATGTGCTATTGAACCATAGGTTGGAGACTAATCTTCTGGACCGGTGTCTCTTCTCTTAGGTTGTAGAGGAACTGGTAGATCTCCTTGCTGTCTGCCTTGTCCATGATGGGTTTGTCGTGGGGTGTTGGTGTGAACATGGCATCCATACTTGCTTTGATCCTTTCGACATGATCAGAAGGATGCTTCCATTTTTGCCCGCTGGTTGTGCCTTATGAGTCTGCTCTGTTTGGATTGATAGGTACCTGCCTCATCGCTGGAGTGACAACCCTGGTCCCTTGAGCAGGGACTCTAGCTCTATGGGTTTTTGGATGTGGTGGAGGAGTAGCAATGGTTACTTCTTCTAGAGGTATGGCAACCGGAATATGCATAAGTGACGGATCAGCCACATTCACAGCGACCACATCTTTTTCTTGTTGTGCTGTTGGTGAAGGAGCAACCATGTCCATGGCGTACTCAGTTGAAGAGGATAGAGCCAGGTCTAAATCGTTTGATCCATAGACAAATAGAAGATCTATCACTTCTGTAGTCTTTTGTGATCCAGCTAGTTCTGCCTCTAACGCCATGGGCATTTTCCCTTTGCGAAGCGCCTCTGCATTGCCTGGTGCTGGTTGGCTTTGTCTGCTCTGCCTTCATGGATTTTGAGTTTGTTGGCGTGGGGCAGAGGATGTTGGTGTAGAGAGGGCATCCATAGGTGTTGGGCTAGGGATGGCTATAGGAAATTTCTCCCCTCTTGACGATTTTGAGGACGAGACTCGTCTGGGTCCTCATCATCGTGAAGTCGCCTCCTCTTTGACGGTTCTGCACAAGGAGATGGATTTCTCTGTCGCTTTGGCCTCTCATCCTTTGCTCGAGACATGGATTTGATCATTTCCTCGATGGTCTTGAGGAGTTCATCGACTGCAATAGCAACCCTTCGCATTTTGTCGTCTGAACGGTAGTTGAATCGGGCAAGAGTGTCGTTGATGTCCTTTGCTGCTTTCATAGCTTTGCTATTGAAATCCGCAGTGAAGTCCGCCACCTTCTGTAGGAGCCTGTCACCCAGAGCATTCATGGCACTCTGTGTGACATAGTCCACAGGTACATTCAGAGGTATGAGGGCCTGGTTGTTGAGAGATGTAGACGCCTCAACCCTCTGTAGAGATGCAATGACCTGTTGTAATATTTCTGTATTGGTTGCCGTCAATTTCATGAGAGTATTGATACGAGAAGCATTTGTCGTAGACTCAGCTCTTAGTACTGCGAAGGATGCTCGTATCTCATCCATAGCAGGTGTAGAAAGTGACCGCTCTACATGGGCCATGATGAGTTTTAGCTCTTCCAAGGAGCACCGCATAGAGGTGAAAAGGGAATGGAACTCTTCTCTAGTGACATATGCAAATGGTGTAACCTCTGGCTCAACACATGGGCCAGATTGAGTACCTGTTCCAGGGATGCCTTCATTCACGACTTGATTGGCGTTAGTCGAGGAAGGACTTCCAGAGGATCCTCGTGGTTCTCCTGGAGGAGAATTCAATACCTCTGTTCTGTCAAGGAGAGGACCCAAGGCTAGTTGAGAGCCAGCCAGAGGGCTCTACATGAGTGGACTAAAAGACTGGTCGTGAGTCTCAAAGTCTGGTGCACCTATCCCTTGCTCTGAACAAGGTTGGGAGTCTAAACATGCAGAGGAAACAAATTCCTCTGTATGGGAAAGTGGCGTGATATGGGGAGACATATCACTTATGTTTTCAAAGGTTGCACCCTTTTGAGAGGGTGTTCCCTGTGGTGAGGCTTCCCTTTGGCTAATATAACCAGAGGCAAATGTGACCTCTGGTTGGATAGGCTGGCGAGGGCCGAGGTGTGCACCTCTGTTTCAATGATCTCTGTGTCTCGACCACCAGAGTCAGATAATATGTTTGCACTGGGATTTGGGGAGGTAAATCTAGTGTGCCTATTTAGCCTAGGTTGCTCTGTCCCGCCCTGAGGCAGAGCAACTGCTGCACCTCTTCCCTCTTCTTCCTCGCTCTCTTCTTTTCCCTCACTTTCTTTTTCTTTCTCACTCTCTTCTTCTTCACTCTCTTTCTCACTTTCCTCGCTTATGTAAGACCTTGCAGCATCGCCATAGTGCTCTTGGTCATTCCCTTGGTTTGGACTAGAGGAGTGAGCCAAGGTTTGATGAGCCTCTTCTTCTGCTTTGAGTCTGGCCTCTTCCCTCAGTCGAGCGATTTCTGCTTGGCGAGCCTTTTCTGCTCGCTCCTCCTCTACTCTAGCACGAGCAAGCTCAACTAATCTTTCTTGCTCTGCTCATTCTGCCTCCTCCTTTTTCTTCTTCTCCCACTCTGCTTTCTTTTTCCTTGCCTCCTCTCGTTTTCTTTCTTTTTCTTTCTCTTGTTGTACTCTCAGCCTTTCTTCCTCAGCTCTCATTCTCTCTTCTCCTGCTCTCACCATTTCTCCCTCTGCCTGAGGCATTGATGTGTTCTCAATTCTCTCTTCTTCCTCAGTTGTTCCTATGCATAACGGGGTTCGAGACACTGGTCCTAGTGTCTCGCGTATACGTCTGTATGCTCTTCTAATCTCCTTGGACTTCATATAGCTCATGAGCCTCTTTGGAATAGGCCTCTCTGCTTCATAATCCTCCTTGTTCACTGTTGGTCTGTATTGAGTGAGCACGTTTACGTTGTGTGGAGGTAGACGACCCACATCAATATTGTTGTCGTCGAGAGCTGGTCTTAGGAGAAGACCCAAGAATCAGGGAAATAATAGAGACGACAACTGTCTTCCTTTGGCCACTTCTTGTCACATCTTGGCCACAGCTGCCTTGAACTCTGTGTAGAGTATCATGGAGTAGTCGAGAGATAAGTCAAAGAAAATGTCGTAGACGATTTGAAGTATGCTCGTGGAGCACATGTCGAGGGTCCCTATGTTCCTTGTCAGCGATCTGTTGACCAATGTGAAAAGTGTATCCACATTGGTGGTAGGTATTGACGACGATACTGTGATGGGTATTGAATGGCCTTGTTGTACCCCAAGAACTTCAAGAAGGCTACTATTTCGTCCCCGAATGGGAGAGGGGCATACTCAGAAAGCCCTAGGTCAGTTTTCGTTGGGATTTCAAGAACCCGTGAAAACATAGATCTTGAAATATGAACTGTGACAAACTCCTGTGTAGCAGAGACAAAGAAATCTCTTACGATTCCTCTTTGAGATTCAGTAACGGAGCAGGATTGCCAGTATTCTTGGATGTATCTTTCGGGAACCAGGTCATCCGTCTTGGTTAAGGTTGGGTTTAATAAGTGGTTTTGGAGGATATTGATGATGGGATGGTATTTGGTGTCGAAGTTTTCAAGTTGGAGGTTTAGGGCATGGTTATTTAATTTGATAGAAAGAGGAACTAGGTTTTGACTGGTATCTTTCATGGTTTTGTGGGTTGAGGTATGAGTTTGGGAGTTTCCAGATTCTGAGGAGGACATGGTTGCAGATTTTTGGTTTGGAAGGGGATGACAAAATTTCTAGGGTTTCAAGAAGTAGTTCTTGAATCGAGAAATATGATGGAGGAAAGGATTTGTGGTACTTACTTGTCAAACAGGATGAACGGTTGAAGACTGAATCGATCTTTGAACACTGGTTTGAGAGCTTCAAGTGGTGGCAATGGCGATTGAAGGTTGAGGACGACGGGAGTTCTTGAAATTTTTTTGTAAGCGTAAAAGATAACTTTGGGGCTAAAATTTGTTTAAATAGGATAAAATAAAAACACTTGAGTGTTATAGCGCCCCAATAGGCAGGTAAAAAAAACTGAACCGGTTTTCTCACAACCTGTGGGTGCTCGCCACGTGGATTGCCAACTGCAAGTGGCACCTCCCACGTTTGAAAAGTTAAGCTAACAGGTGGTGACGCTTAATGTAGGTAACAACTTTTATTAAAAAATTAAAAGAAACCTTACGCCTTCTTAATAAAATAATATATTTTGAAAAACCAAAAAAAATTTCAAGTGTAAATACTCTGGTTAGTGAAAAGTAGAGGTTTTGAGGAGAACCAGAGTTCTACATGCAGAAGAGAACAATATACCTTAGGATCTCATACAGAGACTCGTGATTGGACTATACATGTCCTCTGTAGAAAACTTGTTATGTTTAGAGGTAGAGGCTCTGTCCTATAATCATAAAGAAGTTTTGAAGTAGAGGCTCTATGTGATACGATTTCGTGCTCCCCCTTTACTTGAGCTCTTCTTATCTGCTTCCCCCTTGAACTATGCTTGGATCATTTGTGATAAGTAGAGCATATGCATAATAATCAAGATACTGAGGCTCTGTATGTACTATACAGAGGCTCTGTATTACAAAACAACTAGGACATTGAGTAAGAGGCTCTGTCTCATGGATCAATACAAATAAACAATAGAACAGAAGTATGCATAAAGTGATGCAGAGGCTCTGTATAGAGCATACAGAGGCCCTGGTTTAGTTTGAAAGATTTAGCATACCCAACTTGCTAACTAGAAAATTAAATCTCTTTTCATCATGAGCTTTTGTAAAGATGTCAGCAAGTTGTAAATCTGTACTTACAAAGAACATTTCATCGTACCTTTCTCTACATGGTCCTTGATGAAATGGTATCGAACATCGATGTGCTTTGTKTTTKAGTGTTGCACAGGRTTGGTTGTGATTGCGATAGCACTTTCTGAGTCACACAAAATTGGAATCTTCTCAAACTCTACGCCATAGTCTTTCAGTTGAGTCTTTATCCATATCACTTGGGAACAGCAACTGGCTGCAGCTACATACTCTGCTTTAACTGTGGAAGTAGAGACGCAGTTCTGCTTCTTCGAGGTCCAGCTTATGAGCTTGTCCCCAAGTAATTGGCAGCTCCCTGTTGTACTCTTTCGATCGAGTTTACAACATGCATGATCAGAATCTGGGTGCGCAATAAGATCAAAAGCAGAATACTTTGGATACCAAAGACCCAAAAATTGAGTCCTTTTAAGGTATCTAAAGATTCTTTTTATAACCGAAAGGTGAGATTCCTTTGGATTTGCTTAAAAATGGGCACAGAGACAAGTGGCACACATGATGTCTGGTCTACTAGCTGTGAGGTATAGTAGTGATCCGATCATTCCACGGTAAGTCTTAACATCCATAGGTTTTCCAGATGGATCTGTGTCAAGCTTAGTACCCGTAGCGATTGGTGTTCTCATGGTGGAAGAGTTGTGGWGTTTGTATTTCTTTAATATGTCGGAGACATACTTAGCTTGGCTAATGAAAATTCCATCCTCCCTCTGTTTTACTTGCAAGTCGAGGAAGAAGGTCAATTCTCCCATCATGCTTATTTCAAACTCGCTCTTCATTAACGCATAGAACTTATCACAATGCCTCTGCTTCATTGAACCAAAGATAATGTCGTCCACATATATCTGTACTAAGAGGAAAGACGAGAGATATTCATACCAGGCTCGAGGTGCTTGCTTAAGTCTATACAGAGCTTTATCTAAGAAATAGACATACTCTGGATGTGTGGAGCTTTCAAACCCCAGAGGTTGTTGAACGTAGACTTCCTCCTTCAACTTACCATTCAAGAAGGCTGACTTTACATCCATTTGATAGACATGGAATCCCTTATGTGCAGAGAAGGCTAAGAACAAGCGTATAGCTTCTAGCCTTGCTACTGGCGCAAAGGTCTCGTCATAGTCTATGCCTTCTTCCTAGCAATAGCCTTTTGCCACGAGCCGGGCTTTATTTCTTACCACGATCCCATCCTCATCCTTCTTGTTCCTGAAAACCCATTTACAACCAATTGCAATTTTATCATTTGGTAAAAGAACAAGAGTCCATACCTTATTTCTCTCGAATTGTTGGAGCTCTTCTTGCATGGCATCGAACCAACTAGGATCTTGTAGGGCTTCATGTACTTTCTTAGGGTCTACCACGCTAAGGAAGTTTACAAATAAACATTCATTAGCTGTGGCAGCCCGTGTCTTTACACCACTTGAAGGTTCACCAATGATCTGGTGAAAAGGATGATCCTTTGTCCATTTTGTTCTCGGGACAGATAGAGAAGTGGGGGACGTTTGATCACTTTCCATGAGGATGTTTGGCATTAAGCTCGTTGATGGTGAAGAAGGCTCTGCTTGCTCCCCTTTGGATGATGGTACAGAGGAACCAGGTACAGAGCCAGAGGTATTATGCTCTGGTTCTACATGACTGGGCTCTGATGCAGAGCTTGTTTGCTCTGGTTGTGGATTGATATAATCCTCAGAGGAAGCAGAGGTGTGTGAAGGACCAGAGTCAGATGTGCTTGTGATTTGTGATCCTTCACTTACATTTGCAGATGCATCTCTTGGTGCACGTACAAAGCTGTCTTCGTCACCATAGAAGTCTTCAAAGAAGAGCCTGAGTTCCAATTCTCTTGACTTCATTTGAGAATTGGAAATCTCATGGTTAAGATTGAGTCCAGAGCTGAGGTACTTTGAAGTCAAGTGTTCTTTATCGTCGAACGAGACGTTGATGCTTTCCATGGCCGTCTTGGTTCGTTGATTGAAGACTTTGTATGCCTTGGCTTTTGTTGAATAGCCAAGGAACTTACCTTCATCTGGCTTCTTATCGAACTTGCCAAGTTGATCTCGATCATTTAAGATGAAGCATCTGCAACCAAAGACATGTAAAAATTTGACGTTGGGCTTTCTTTGGTTGATTAGTTCGTAAGGCGTTTTCATGTGCCTCTTTACCACCGTTGCTCTATTTTGAATAAAGCAGGCAGTAGAGATTGCTTCTGCCCAGAAATGGGTTGGCAGTCCAGAGCTGGCTAGCATGGTGCGAGCAGCTTCGACCAGAGTTCTATTTTTTCTTTGTACAACACCATTTTGTTGTGGTGTCCTTCCTACAGAGAAGTTCTGAGTTATGCCCTCTGTGTCCAAGTACGCATCGATCTTGGCGTTCTTGAACTCTGTTCCATTGTCACTTCTCAGCTTCTAAATTTTGCTTTGTAGAAGTACTTAAATCTTGGTCATTAGTTTGATTAGCAGCTCTGGGACATCTGATTTCTGCCTCACAAACTCAATCCAAGTATATCGTGAGTATTCATCAATTAGGACTAAGATATACTTCTTACCAGACCAACTCTGCATAGAGATTGGACCACAAAGATCCACATGGGATTCTCTTTTGAGCTTTCCCATTTCACGGGCAGAGCATAGATGGTCCTTTTCAAACTTTATGGCAGGAAGTCCGTCAACCAGATTATCCTTTGCAAGCTTCTCTATATTTTGCAAATTGAGATGAGACAGCTTATGGTGCCAAAGCCAAGTTTCTTCACTCTTGCGAGATACGAGAGAAAGCGTCTCTGAGTTGTCTCTTGGTGAGAAGTTCATGAGATACAGATTGCCTTTTCTCTTAGCTCTAAGCAACTCCTGACCTGATTCTGACATAATGGAGCAAGCTTCCTTTTGGAACTTGACATTGTAGCCAGAATCACACAGTTGACTTATGCTCAAGAGATTATGTTTAAGCCCAGAGACATAAGCAACCTTAAAGACATAAACCTTACCTTGTAGTAGATCCCCGTATCCCTTTATTTCTCTTTGTTTATTATCCCCAAAGGTCACTTTTCCTCCAATCTTCTCTTTGTATGAGGAGAGCAACCTCTTATTGCCGGTCATGTGTCTTGAGCATCCAGAGTCAAGATACCAAATTTACACATGCGGCTTCTGTAAAACAAATTATAGGGATTTAGGTACCCATTTCATAATGGGTCCTCGATGATTAGGGACAGAGGGTTGCTTTTTAAGCTTGAGAAGAGGTTTCATCTCTTGACCTGAATTAACATACTTGGCTTTAGGAGCCTTCTTTCTCTTCTATGTCTTCTTAGATTAAGACTTTGATGACCTAGAGAGAAAACAGTTATAATCAGAGAAGTGATGTTTTAATTTCAGCAACAGAGAAAAACATTCACAATTATGAAAACATTTTGAATGACAAAATGATTTATTAGCTTTAAAGAATAAATTATTGTAACACCCCCAAACACCACATTTGCATATAACACATATTTCATCATATAGAAATATAGTTTACATCACAATGTCCCACTAGTACAAGGATTCTTATATGTACAAAATCTACATATGAAAAATTCCAAAATAAATCCTGTACTAACACATGTAATACAACATGTATCTTTAAATTAAGTCATCAAAAGCAGATATTCAAAAAACTGATAACAAATTAGAAAAATAATCATATTTTCCCTTTCCCCTTATCATTCCTGGACCCCACCATTCCTTCATTGCATAATTTTTAAAACAAAAAATGAGGGTTAGACTAGGAGGGTCTAGTAAGTAAATTCCTTCTTAGCAAACGCAGGGTGATGAACACCAAAATATAATAAAACATTTTTGATCAGGAATAATTGCAATATAATTAAGTGATGCAGTCCTTGATGACAAGAATAATAAAATATACTCAAGAACCTCAGTTCTATTAAATAAATACATCTGTTTAAAGATTCAAAGTTCTCAATATGAAACACATATTATAACCAAAATTTCTTTGAATTATCAGATCATTCATTTGTAATTATTAACAGAAAGATTTAAGGCAATACTTGCCCCTTTATGACAAACCATTTCCCCTTTCTCAATAACATCTAAATTATTATTTCTAATATGAATAATATCTCTAATTCATCAGGTTACAAAGAAATGATGACTCAAAGTTATTAAATCCAATTAGTAATAATAATAAGAGTTATAATAATATCCACATATGACAATGCCTCCCTTATTCCAAGTACACCTCTCCTTGATATGCCACCCTTATTCCTCCATCAAAATAGGATTACTTATCAGAACAGACGAAAGTCACCACGTCTGAAAGTACCCATTCCCAGTTCCAATCCAGAACAGACAAAAGTCACCACGCCTTGGGAACTATCTCTTAAAACAAGTTTCATACCAAAACAGACTTATGTCACCACGCTTGGTAGAAATAATTCATAAAATCCAATTCCATACCAAAACAGACTTACGYCACCACGCTTGGTAGGAAGGTTTCCCAAAATATAGTTTCATACCAAAACAGACTTACGTCACCACGCTTGGTAGGAACATATCTTTTATTTAAAAAGATATAAAATACCCCTTTTATAATTAAACCAAATAATAGACATCTTTAAATTATATAAATGTCTAGAATAATAAATACTTCAAATTATCAAACATAAATCACCCGAATAAGTTATCCGGACATAAAATCCGGACAACACTAGTCCCTTTTTGTCCGATTTACTAATCCAGACAACCTTTGGTTGATTTAAGATTTCATGTCCAGTTTAAGGCAATCCGGACAACACATGATCGATTTAAGACTAAACCGCTTAATACGTGATCGGTTTATAACTAATCGATACGACCCTTAGGCGATTTAAGGCTAAACCGCACAATGTTTGGTCGTATTCATACTTCTTCGTTCAAAAACCTTTGTCCGATTTATATAGCTCAAATTCTCACTAACACCCTGAATCGCACAACACTTTAAGCGATTTATAGTTAAATCAGATAACACTGGTCCGGTTTAAAATAAATCCGGAAGACACTATGTCCGGTTTAAGGTAATCCGGTCACCCTTCAACCGGTTTAAACCCAAATTGCACAAAACTAAATTTCAAGAATATAATACTGTTCTTTCAAGATAAATAACTAATCTTTGGCAAGAAATTTGTAGAATATACTCACCTTATAAGTTTAAGAAAGACTAAAAATCCCTTTTTGGCTTCAAACTTGTAAATCGGACAACCTTCTTCTAATTGCTCTCCAAAATCCCCAGGAAAAAGAAAACTTCCCTCAACTCACAAAGTCCCTATTGATACTTTCTAATTATAGAAAGTCGGCCAACCAGGCCTTCACCCACATGTATGCATGCAATTAAACTCAGCCATGCATGAATAAGTACATATACACATGCATGCATATTAATATCATGCACACACTTATTCACACACACACACACACATATATATATATATATATAACCACATACTATGCATATATCCTTATGCATAAAATACACATATTTACACATTTTAACCCATGTAAACATGTATCAACATAAATAATTAATTCATATAAACAATACTTTAGGTAATAACTAGGACCCAAATATCACAATTATTACAATCATTCCTAGCATTGGTAGTTCTGGCAAACTTCCTATCTAGATCTGATTGTTTTAACACAGAATGAGTCTTCTCTGACTTCTTCTTCCCTACTCTCTTGGCCTTCAGATGCCTCTCTGAAACAGAGGAACTAATGTTAGAGCAAGCAGCGGATTTTCCCTTCTGTTTTGGAGTGAATTTAATTGTCTTAGATTTGGAATTTGAGCCCTTTGAAGCAGAAGAAACTAACTTTTCACTCTTTACCCTGTACTGAAACTTGGGAGCGGATTTGGCATTTGTCGTCATGCTTACACGACAAGAACCTAGGAGAATCTTTTTCTCAATAGGGGGTTTTGCAACCTCTGGTTCTTTGGCAACGACCTCTGTCTTAACTTGCTCTTCAAACGAGTTCACCTCTGACTCAAAGTTAGAGTCAAGAAAATCCTTGTGTGAATTTCAAGATACAGAGGTATCATTAAGAACTTGAGGTTCTCGTATGCATGAGCTACAAGCTTCGTTCGTCTTTTGTTTTAATGGACTTTCAAAAGTATCCGAGGAGTTACACTCAGAAGAGTCTGCATGACCTTTAGAAGGATAGTTCAAGGCCTCAAGCAAGTCTTGCTCGAAGACCTGTCTTATCGTTTCTGTAAAGCCATCCATCAATTTCAAATCCAGAGTTTTAAGAAAATTACCTATGGATGAACTCTTGATTTCATCTGGTTCAGGTTTGACAACCTCACTTTCAGTCTTAAGATGTTCAAGATTTGCAGAGCCAAAACAAAAAATCTCATTTGTCTTCTGTATGCATTTTAAATCACTTGTGGCACACATTTTGAAGAGTAAGAGATGTTTTTGAATTTCAACTTAGGGATTCTGGCTCCGCTTTCAAGCTTACATCTTTTAAACGGTGAGGCTGTATGCAAAATAGGAAAATCTGGATTTTATTTTTTGCCCAACCTAAACATGGATTCAAGAGTGTTTTTCCTCTTCTAGGTGTGGTCTAGGTCTATATAACCTATCCCTGCTTTATCCTGTTGAGAGTTAACTTTTTCGTACACCTGCTGAGCATCTTCATATTTCTTAATCAAGAGCTCTTTTCTTTGTATGCTCTGGTGTAGGAACTTCCTTTCTTTTTGAAAATAGTCTTTTAGGGCCTCAGAGTTTAATCTGTCTCTCTTTTTTTCTATAAGCTCTGTATCCTTTTTCTTTATAACCGCTTTTAATTCTAAGCACTCTGTTTTAAGACTAGTTTTAGTGGATCGTTTTGTTTGTAAAATCTTTTCATTCTCCACTGATAACTCTTGTTTTTCTACAGTCAGTAGCCCTGTCTCTCGTTCAAAAAATAGTTTTTCCTTTTTCAAGGATTGTCGTTTAGATTTTTCGAAAGAGAGCTTTTGCTGTAGATTGACGAAATCATTTGTCAAAGAAAAGATGCTGTCTTCCAGGTCATAGTGAGAGTAACCAGAGATAGAACATACCTGGGAGTCAGAGTCAGATCCAGACTCAGTCTCGACAGCCATTCCACAGAAGTTGGCTTGATCTTCTTCATCAGATGAGGAGTCAGAGACCCAATTCTTCTATTCTGCCATGAGACTCCTTTGTGATCGATTATACTTGTACTTATTTTTGTAGTACAGTTCATCTTTCACAAGAGGGCCTCTATACTCTTTGGAGTAGTGCCCCATTTTTCCACATCTGAAGCATCGAATGCGTTGCTTCTTCTGTTCTGAATGCTCTCCCTTCTTCTTGTTGGGAATAGAAGGAGGGTTCCTTCCATCGAAAGACTTCCCTTTGCTTCAGTCTCTTTGTCTTCCTCATCTGTTGAAGACCTTTTTTTCAAATTTCCTTTGGAATTCCTTGGTGATTAGGGCCAAAGATTTCGCAAAGGCGTTAATGTCGTCGTCTTCATAGCTAGATGCTCTGTCTGTATCATCATCACTATCCAAGATGAGAGCCTTCTTTCCTTTCCTCCTTTCTTTTCTGGGTCTCCATTCTTTATATGGCTGGCATGTTTCTGACTTTTTTGAATCAGATACAAGAGCCAGAGGTCCACCCAGAGCGACCTTCGCCTTCTGCACCTCTTGTTCTTGTGCCTGCAGCGTCCCATATACATCATCCAGAGTCCATTCCTCTAGATTCTGGTTTGCCTGTAGGAACATTGTCAGATTACCCCATTCAACGTTCAATCTCTTCAAGAAGAGCATGTTGTTCTCCTCTGGAGTCCTGATCACGTCACACTTGCGATATTTGTTGATCAACATTTTGAAGCAATGATAAGTCTGTTCTAAAGACTCATCAGGGAGTGCCTGGAAGCTGTTGTATTCATTGAGGCACTAGGCACGACGATTCTTCTTCATCTTGATGCCCCCTTCCAACTGGTTGGCTAGTTGATCGCATAAATCCTTCATCGAGTCACACGCGTCCAGTGACTGGAATATTTTGTTGGGAAGGGCCATGATCAAAAGTCGTTTGGCCTTTTGATCCACCTCCACTAGTCGTTTATCTTCATCGTTCCATTCACGACGAAGTTTGGGTACTCACCTAGCAGGTACCTCAACTGTATCACCAGCAGCAGGAATCCGAAGCATGATGGTTGTAAGGACGTATGGGCCATTTAGAATCGACTCATACAATTCAAGGTCAAGACCTTCGTAAAAATTGATCATCCTGATCTTCCATTGGGGATATTCTTCCCTAATGAGAGTCGGAGGTTTTGTTAAGAAGCCGGCACTATACATGGAGTTCCATGATTGAGAAGACGACATTTTAATTTGAAATTTTTAGAAGAGAACTTTGACAGGAAGGAAGATCGACTGAAAAAACGATTTTCAGATTACTCAAAAGCAAATGTTTTTAAGATTGAAAAATAGAAGTGATAAATTTTTAAAAACGAATAATGAAAATAAAATTAAGTGTATTATCCAGTCGGATATCGATCGACTAATCAATTGATTTGATTAGCTGGCTCTAATACCAATTGTTGGAACCCAGATACTCTTGATTTGCAGAAATATTGTTTGCATGAAATAAGAATCAAGAACAACAAAGTATTTCTATTGATTAAACAAGATATTCAAAGAAGAAAGTAAAACAGTAAAAATACTTTGAATAACCGAACGCTTTTATTGAATGATAAATAATTGAAGAGCAAAAAGTAATCTCACAAGAATTTGCATATAGTTTAAGTCGGCACCTTCAGCTTTTTTTGAACCTGAGGTGGAGGCCTCCTTATATACGCCTAGGTCTAACAAACTAAACTATAAAAAAGGCGTGAAACTCTGAGCTGAGTGGTCTGCGTCCCTATCTTTGACTTCCCTTGAATAGCGGAGCAGACTTAGTCAAGCCGCCTTAAATCTGTTAGACGCTTTGCGAGAATGTCTGGGCTAACGCGCGCTTTCCGTGAAGAGGGTAGCCAGAAGCTCTGCATGAGCATACAGAAGCTCTGCATGTACTATGCAGAGGCTCTGTATATGCAGAAGTTCTGCATGTACTATGCAGAGGCTCTGGGTCTTGGAGTTGTTGCCTTAAGTCAGCGCTTATGCTTTTTGGCGCACAAGACTTGAACGTTCACGAAGATGGAGCGCGGGCTCTGTATGAAAGTAACCTTCACTCTGAGTAAGAGCTCTGGTCCTCGATCTTCTACATGAGAGCTCTTAGCCATACAACTTCTATTGACTAATTCCTATTGATTAGAGCAAGATACTTCTTAGTTACACTTTCACAAATTAGGGTCTAACAGAGTGTAACACTAGTAAGAAATCGGATGAAAAGGATGATGCCTCAAGACCAGAGAACGTTGGAAACCCCATGGTTTAACTAGAGCCTCTGGTTATCAACTCCACAAGTTCATCAGCAAGTGCTACCGATGGAAAGGAACTTTTTAGTCAGGAATCATCATCTGAGGGATCGATGAATGATTCAAGTAACCTTGAAAATTCATCTAAGAAATCAAAAAAGATGGAACTCCCAAAAGAATGTTCTGAACCTTGAACCTCAGAACCTCTCTCCCCCAAAAACGTTCATCAAAATTTTGATTTTGAGAAATCTGCAAGTGACTTTCTTGATTTTGATTCTGAAGATGAAATAATCTGTGAATAGCCAGAAATAATTGTGGATAAGAAGCCACAAATTTCGAAAATCCCAATGAAATCTGACTTCCCAGACTTGTGTAAAAATTAAAAATTCTTCAGACCAAGAAAAAGGAAAGCTGAAAAAGGTTAAGTCTGCCAAGGAAACTTGACAAGGCCCGACCCTTCGGTCTAAATTTATAAAGTTCACTTTTGAATAGGAACAAAAGTGGCCTACTTCTGAAAATTCTAACCATCATTTTTCATCTTCTTCTGCTAAAGGGAAGAAGCCTCAACCTCTCCTCAGAAAAGAAGTAAGACACAAGTCTGCCCCCTCAAATAAAAATTTTGCACAACATAGAAAGTTTGTAAAAACAACCAAAACTAGGACAGAACATTTTCCCCCTGCTTTTACTTCCAATTCTTCAAATAAAAAATTTGTTAAATGCACTTATCCAAAAACTCCCACCTGTTAGTGTTTAACTCTTTTACAAAAATCTGAGGAATCACATGTTAAACCATCGCTGCATTTTTTCTGAGCATGTTTATAGATATAAAAATGTTAAAACTCATGAAAAAATGAAAAAGAAGCCCAAGCCTACAAAGGCTAAGGGCAAAGGAAATCAACCCAAATCCAAGACGGCTGATGAAAAAGAGGATGTCAAATCCCCTACTAACAAACGAGGACCTATCATGAAATGGGTACCTAAAACCCCTTAATTTGTCTTGCAGGACCAAATGTGCAACCATTGTACATGGATTCAGGTTGCTCTAAACACATGACTGGTGATCGAAGTCAATTGTCCTCATTCATTGAAAAATCTGGAGGCTCCGTAACTTTTGGAGACAACAACAAGGGAACAATCAACAGATATGGCACCCTCACCAAGGGAAACATATCAATCGCAAAGGTGGCTTATGTTGAAGGCTGGAGGCACAATCAATTAAGCATCAGTTAGTTTTGCGACAAAGGTCTGGAAGTACGATTTCAAAAAGATTTCTGCATCATCGAAACGAAACTCGGTCAAATCATCATCAAGGCCAAGAGAGAAGGAAATCTCTATCTTCTGGATTTTCAATTTTCTGTGGTCAAGACACTCTATGGCTTCTCTTTCATAGGAGTGAAGAAAATTGGTTATGACATAAAAAAGTCTCTCATCTGAATTTTGATGTCTTGAAGAAGTTAGCCAAACAGAAGTTGGTCAAGGGATTCCTGATCTCAATTTCAAAAAAGACCACCTCTGCTCAGCCTATGAGATGGGGAAATTAAGATGGGCTTCTCACAAGTCCAAATCAGAAACCTCGTGCCCCAAACCATTGGATATGCTCCATTGGATATGCTCCAAACCATTGGCAAGCTCTACCGAGGTATAATTGGATCCCTCTTATATCTTACTGCAAGTAGGCCTGATATCATGTTTTCCACGTGTATATGTGCTAGGAATCAGGCAAACCCCAAGGAATCACATCTTAGTGCAGTAAAGAGGATCCTTAGATATTTAAAGAAGACACCAACTC
>NW_020200865.1:49611-55284 GCF_001531365.2 Cynara cardunculus var. scolymus
CAGAGTTCTAGTTGTTGAATGTCTTATTTATTTATTCTTTTTGTATAAAGTTGTTTTATCTTTTATTAAATTCATTATTCTGTATATATCTTTTCTTTTAAATTTCATTCTGTTTATAGTTTTAATTTCTTGATTAACCTTCTCTTGATTTCATAGTTAACAGGTTTATCTTGCAGAGAGTTGCAAGGTTTGAGGGGGAGTATGTGCTTAAAAATAATAAAACCTTTTGAAGAAGAAAAATGTTTTTCATCACAGAAGTCTTTTCCCAGATCCTCTGTGATAGCTCTCAAAGGCTCTTTGAACGGATCCTCTGTCGATACTTCATCATAGGATTTTCAAATAGTTTTTAGTTCAAGGGGGAGCCATGGAAGCTGGCTCATAGGGGGAGTTTTGAAATGAAAATCAAAACCTCAGAAGGTGCCAAAACTTTTGAAGTAACTTGTTCTCAGAGGTCAACTCATCAGAACCTCTGACGCTTCTATCAGAGGCTTTGTGGGTGCCAAAACTTTCAAATCCCTCACTATAAATACCCCTTCCCCCCTAAACGTAAACCTTTACAATATCCTTCTTCTCCGACGAACCTGCAATTTTTCAAGTTTTACTAAAACCTGCAACTATGTCTTCTTCTTCAGCCTCCGCTCAATCAGTTAACGTCTCAAGCGACAACGAAGTAACCCAAGCCCAAGCTTTAACGTCTCACGCTCTATCGTTTGTTCAAAATCGATACGAAAAAGTCGTACTGGTGAAGAAACCCAATAATTATTACTTCGTTCCATCTTCAACAGGTTTCCCTAAATTCACCTTCCCCCTTCTTGAAATTCTTCGTAACCATCCACTTTATTATGCCCTTTCAGCCACCAAACCTACACCTGAATCATATATCACCCAATTCCTTTTAAGCTCATATATAACTACCTTGGACAACTCTGGTTTAAGCATCGTTGGTTATGCTTCTCACCCAGTCAACAAATCTCTAGTGCCAATGGAACTTCATGTGAATACCCTGCGAACTGCCCTGCACCTACCCTCCTTGGAATCCCTCAATTTGGATGCTTTTGCCCCAACCCCAACAGACGATGAACTAATTCAATTTCTTGAATTTCATTCCTATGCTGCCAAAACTAAAATTGTGAAAAGGACTCAGTTCAAATGAAAAGGCCTTCCCCCAATCTGGAATACCTTGTTCTCGATAGTGAATTGCTGTCTAACAGGGAAGGTCGGCAGCCATGACCAGACCTCTCAGGCAATGCTTTCCATTGTGTATGGAAGAAGTACGCTAAACAGAGGGGTGAGAAGTCAAAAGTGAAGGCGCAGAAGAAGGCCAAAGAGGACCTCAATCATCCAAACCTTATTCTACARAGGTTCTTTGGCCTAGTCTTTGGGGAAATGATTGCAGAGAAGCTGCCCTCTGCCGAGCCTAACGCCAGATTGTATCCATTGAAGGAGTTCCACCCGACAAAGAGCATGAGCTAGGGTACAGAAGCCCCAGACCTCTATCTAAAGCCATGCTCAAATACCTTAGTCATGGAGATAGGAAAGCATACAGACGTGGATACAAGAGGCTAGAGCCGGTCCCTGAAACCCCTCCATGCATAGGAATCCCCTTAGGAGAGAGAGTGGAAAAAATGAGGGTCGAGGGAGGAAGGGAGGAGCCAGCAGTGGCTAGAGAGGTGAGTGAGGAAAGACCTAGAGTTGCAAGTCCCCCACCAAAGAAGCTAAAGAAGACACAGAAGGGTGTTGATTCTTCTGTGAAAAAGGAAGGGAAGAAGAGACCCGTAGAAGAAGAGGGTCCAATTAGTCCTCTGCAAAATCCTAAGAAAAAGAAATCGAAGAAGGCCCAACCCGCAAAGGTTGTGGTCACAGGGGCTGCAATTCAAGAGAGCCCTGCAGAGGCTACTCCAAAGCACAGAAGGTTGCGCAAGGTTGTTCACGAGGAGTCCCCAACAGAGCAGATACAAGATGTTATCTTCCAAATTCAACAAGGGTTTAAAGCGCCTACGAAAGTAGCTGACTTGGGTACAGAAGTCGTATTAGACGACGAAGAAGAAAAGTTGGAGATAGGAGAGGGAGAAAAAGATGCCCAAGGCACACATCCTAGCCCCCCTCCCAGTGCTACCCATGTTTCTAGGGATCCTGTTCAAGAGGGATCCCCTATTGAAAAAGGCGTGCACACGCTGAGCCCAACCCAAGCTAACCTCGCAGAGGACATTCTTTCGTCCTATGTCGAATGCACTGCCCGGGAACCACAACATACTCCAACATCCTCTTAAAAGGATGCTGGTTTTAAAATAAGAGTCCAATCGCCAAAGGACTCGTCACAACCCAAAGAGGCATCCGTTGCCTCTCCACACTTGAGTGACCAACCGAAATATGCTTCAGAGGCATATGTGAGAGTCACAGAGACTGAGGGTCTAGAATGCCCAAAGTCCACACTCGATCCCTCTGCCATGTTAGGCTCTGAACCTACAAGGCACGATATCGATAGAACACTGGTAGGCTCTCCTCTTGGAGAAGTCCGAGGATTCGGTGGAAGTCCCCGAGCTGACTTCGAAAAACCAGTCGCTGAGGGCGCCTCACACTCCGAGGCTACTAGGTCACCATGTGTTGGTGATCTAGGTTCCCAGGATACCTATGTGACGAAGGGGGAGTTACAAACCTTCGCCACAGCGGTATTCCAGAAGTTGGATGAGTTGAAAAGCTTGTTCACCTCTCAATCGTCGACAGAGGCCCTTGCTCCAATAACACAGGCTCTGAAGTAGTTGACATCTACAACGTCAGAACTCAAGGAAACTCTTTCAGCCCTTCAGAGCTCTGTACTTCATAAAGACGACCTCGCAGAATCCTTCAGCGCTCTGTCACTCAACCCTTCTTCAATCCAGAAGCTGAAGACAGAGTTATCAGAGGTAGCCGCCCAGTTTGCTACTGATTTCATCTCTGCCGGCTACATAGACTACTCTGCATTTAAAGACGAGATCAAAGGCATGTTCTCCTCTGCGATCACCTATGGCATTGACTCCAAATCCTCCAGGGCAAACATCAACCATCTAGCCACTCGCAGAGAGCTAGATGCAATGGTTGAAGCCCTAGGAGAGCTCGTGCGCAAATATACAAACCAACTCCTCAAAGAAGCCCGAGCTTCCAACCAATCGATTAGAGACTACACTTCAAAGCTCGTCAAAGAGGGTGACTCCTTCAGAAGCAAAATCTATCGAAGTCTCTCTAAAATGAAGTGGGCCTCAGAGATCGACATAAACAACGCTTATGTGCATGCTGAGTTGGTGATCGAGAAAATGGAGAAGGCAGCTACCAGAACCCTAAGGCGATTGAAGAAGGCTCCCCTCATTACTTGCGAGGCAGAGGCCACCAAAAACCATGACGATCAAGGAGGTGATGACCATGATCGTCATGAGGGGGAGAAGAAGACAGAGAAGAAAGCTGAAGAGCCTAAGAAGACGACCTCTGCCAAAGCACTAAAGATAGTGGACTCTGCAGCTGCCCTATTCTCAAAAGACAAAGCACTAGAGCCTAAGGGGAAAGGCAAGAGCAAAGCAGTAGAGGAGTCGCCACAGAGGGGGTCGAGCTCTGAAATGCCAGAGGAGATAAACGAAGAAGAGTACAATGACCAAGAGCTCGTTCAAGAGTTAAAGGATTCTTTGGCAGAGGCTCAAGCAAGAAAGGGCAGAGCCCCTATCCCCAGAGCTGGAGAAGGCTCATCCTCCAAAATGGCGAAGGAGGAAACGTCCACGGGTACGTTTGACGCTCTGTTAGGAACTATCAAACCTATCCTAGCAGAGGGGTCCACCCAGAGGCCGATTCTAGAAGAAGAAGAAACCAGAATACTAGAATCTGCCACAGTAGGGAGGGTTTCTGAGATACTTGATTTTATAAGCAAGATCCCTACGCAGAAAGTGCGCACAGAGCCCGTAATCACTATGAAGGAGATTCTGCGGTGGCGCTACTCTGCCATGGACATAGAGCCCCCTTATGATCCAGAGCTTACATGCATACCCTCTGCAGCTGCGAAGTTTCACTTCTCAAAACTTACTAGGCCACGCGAGCATGTCTTCTCAGAGAATGTGATAACTTCCCTTGAAACAATTTCTCCAAGGACTATGCTGAAGAAGACCGTGTTCTATGCTCAATATGTGGTGAAGAGGGATGACGACAACCTATACACGTTCACAGATGCTGACCTCCACAAACTCTGTGTATTTGATTTTATCTTCTTGCACAAAATTCTTAACAAATACATGGAGAGGAGGTCAAGCTATTCGATTTCCCTTAGAAGGCTGATTGAGGTGATGCACGCTCAAGTGAAATACTACAGCCAGAAGGACTTCGATATCGCAATGAGGTTGGCCCAAACATAATTGAAGATTTCCCCTTCGAAGAACAGGTCAAGTTGGCTACTTGGATGTTATCCCAACACTATTGTCCACAATCCCGTCTTTGGGTTTGTGTTCTTGGACAAGGATGACATTCTAAGGTTCTTTTATCCAACAGAGGTGAACAAATATGAGACAGAGACTCTTGAGTGGGTGTTCAACCAAGTAGCTGCAGAAGTGCACAGAGGGCATCTAAGGGCGGATGAAGTGTCTGGTATTCTGGAAGCGATTAAAGTTCAAGTCCCCTTCAGAGAATGGATATTCAAGGTCTACAGAACCATCAAGTCAGATCTGCAGTTTGCCGTAGACGACTATCCAGACTCTGCTGTGGACTAATCTTCTGTAATAGATAGGCCTGAGCAACAATTTTGTAATTCTTTCAATTTTATGTAATTCTTTTCAGAGGATGAGTTTAATCTCCGCTTGTAATTCTTTCAATTAGTCATTTCTTGCAATTATTCATCCAATTTGACTTTTTCATACTTAGGGGGAGATTGTTAGCTCTATTGTCTCTCACAGAGGTTCTGGAAAATGGTCCTCTGGCAATAAGAACCTACAAGTCTTCTACAGCAGAGCCTCTGAGATGGCTCACAGAGGGTCTGCGGATTCGTCTTCTGTGAAGATCCTGTTCTGCTCTTTTTCAAAGGTTGTTAGCTGCACGTGCTTCTCACGTGACTAGGTCTTTAATCGATTTTATTTGGACGGCTTGGATGATTTCACACTTCTAGGTCGGTCATTAGGAACTAGTATAAATAGCAGCTTAGGCCTTTGTAATTCAGTGTGCTTCCGTATTGTAATCGTCCATATTTTCAATCAATTGAAAAATCTTTGAAGCTATTCTATTGCGTTCATCTTCTTCATATCAAACTGTGTGTTCTTGGTTAATTACTCTGTTGTGTTCTTATCATTGTTTTCGCTGCACTGTAATCGTCCTAAAGATCATCCAGAGTAAGAGATCAAATACCAAAGCTGAATTTACAGGTCCTAACACTGGTCCAGCAAGACAAACTAAAGGGATTTAGGTACCCATTTCATTATGGGTCCTCGTTTGTTAGTAGGGGATGTCGCACTCTTTTTATCTCCCTTCGCCTTTGTAGGCTTGGGTTTATTTGTATTTCCCTTGCCCTTGGATTTGGGTTTTTCACGTTTTCATTGGGTCCTACTTTATATCGATAAATGTGTTGTGTGAAGGGACAGTGATGTGTCATCATGTGATTCTTTAGGTTTTGTAAAAGAGTTAAACATTGACAAGAATGATGCTTTGGATTTGTTTGTCTAACATTCTTTT